>NC_090646.1:667798346-667998346 GCF_040937935.1 Hyperolius riggenbachi
GCAAGGAAAGCATCTAAGCCCCCTTTAAATGCAGGTATAGAGTTTGCCATAACGACTTCCTGTGGCAATGCATTCCACATCTTAATCACTCTTACTGTAAAGAACCCTTTCCTAAATAAATGGCTAAAACGTTTTTCCTCCATGTGCAGATCATGTCCTCTAGTCCTTTGAGAAGGCCTAGGGTCAAAAAGCTCATCCGCCAAGCTATTATATTGCCCTCTGATGTATTTATACATGTTAATTAGATCTCCTCTAAGGCGTCTTTTCTCTAGACTAAATAAACCCAGTTTATCTAACCTTTCTTGGTAAGTGAGACCTTCCATCCCACGTATCAATTTTGTAGCTCGTCTCTGCACCCTGCTCTAAAACTGCAATATCTTTTTTGTAATGTGGTGCCCAGAACTGAATTCCATATTCCAGATGTGGTCTTACTAGAGAGTAAAACAGGGGCAATATTATGCGAGCATCTCAAGTTTTTATTTCTCTTTTAATGCATCCCAAAATTTTGTTAGCTTTAGCTGCAGTGGCTTGGCATTGAGTACGATTATTTAACTTGTTGTCGATGAGTAGTCCTAAGTCCTTCTCCAAGTTTGATGTCCCCAACTGTATCCCATTTATTTTGTATGGTGCTAGACCATTAGTACGTCCAAAATGCATGACTTTATATTTGTCAACATTGAATTTCATCTGCCATGTATGTGCCCATATAGCCATCCTATCCAGATCCTGTTGCAATATGACACTATCTTCCTGAGAGTTGATGATTCTGCACAATTTTGTATCATCTGCAAAAATAGCAACATTGCTCACTACTGCATCTACTAGGTCATTAATAAATAAATTGAAGAGCAATGGACCCAGTACAGACCCCTGTGGGACCCCACTGCTAACAGTCTCCCATTTTGAGTATGATCCATTGACCACAACCCTTTGTTTTCTGTCCAGAAAAGCCAGTTCCCTATCCAAGCACACAGACTCTTCCCCAGTCCTTGCATCCTCAACTTTTGCACCAGACTTCTGTGGGGAACAGTGTCGAAGGCCTTTGCAAAGTCCAAGTATATCACATCTACATTCCCAATATCCATATTAGCATTCACTACCTCATAAAAGCTGAGCATCGGAAAACTTTTTTTTTTCAATAAAAACCTATGCAAAACGCATTAAAAATACATTACATTGTGTCACCACTGACTTTCATTATGTACGTGTTTTATGTGTTTTTGAAAATATGTTACAAAACCAGTGTTTTAAAAAACACATTCACATGCATATTTTCATGCCTCCCATTGACTTAACATTAAACTCATTAACGCTGCATTTTACGCAACGCTAGCATTTCTGCTTAGTGTGTACCCTACCTCCTTGATGTTTTCAAAAACATGATCATTGTGTGTTATGTGTATTAGGCACAAAATCAAAAAAATCACTCATAATTGAACACATACCCAATAACTGTGGGTAAACGGCAGAAACACTCACTTCCAATAGGACAATCAGATCATTTTGCTTGGATCATTCATCAACGGGGAGAAAATACTGCATCTCGTGTACAAGTTCTTCGTCTTATCAGCAAACTGAGGTTTCACCCTCTGTCCCTCATGTATCACATGGTCACACGGTTTACCGCTAGATTTAAGCACTCAGGCTATCCTCTCAAAGTAACCTAGGATCAGCCATACTATTCCAAGGAAAAAAAACACATATATAAGTAGATAAATACTTGATCTACTTACATAACACATGTATTGTACTGTCCACGTTTTGATTTCAGTGAATGTTATATAGTAAATGACGAGAATTCTGTTCCTGGTGGGGGCCATGTCTTTTGCCCACAGTAAAGGTTAACTCGTGATGTCATTTCTGCCCTTTACTTTTTTTCTTGTCTCCTCCAATCGCTGAGTCACCTCAGCCTTGCTTGTAAACACAAGTGAGTAGGGGATCGTGTTTCAGATAAGCAGCAGACAGGGAAATAAAGGGAAGAGGAGGAATATATTATAGATAAAAATAACCCCAGCATGCAATTCTTTGGCACGACTACTAAAGGGCCAGTGTTCCTTAAAGTGTACTTTAAGTGTCCCAAAAAAATTGATTTTACTCACCTGGGGCTTACCTCAGCCCCCTGCAGCTGATCGGTGCCCACGACGAGTCGCTCTGATGCTCCGGGTCCCGCTGCCGGCCACTTCCGGTTTCGCCGTCAGGACCCGTCAGGCTGGGGAACGCGGCTGATACTACGCGTTCCCAGCCAAAATAGGGAACGGGTGCCTATGCGGACATATGGCCGCATAGGGGTGCTATTTTGGCTGGGAATGCGTAGTATCAGCCGCGTTCCCCAGCCTGACGGCGAAACCAGAAGTGGCCACCAGCGGGACCCGGAGCATCAGAGCGACTCGTCGTGGGCACCGATCAGCTGCAGGGGGCTGAGGTAAGCCCCAGGTGAGTAAAACTCCATTTTTTTGGGACACTTAAGGTACACTTTGAGTATGTGATAACTCCAAACCATAACAGCAGAAAACATTTTGAAAGTTTTGAATGCAGGATTAGCATCTTTATCACTTAATACACTCAGACCAGTTGCTGTTGAAATTTGATTTTTATGGTGACGATACCGCTTTAAGGCCAGTAAGGGGGAGGAGGGGCCAAATATTGAACTTCTATTCCATATTAGGCAGCTCTTTTCTGGTGGTGACAACACACTAACTTGATAACACATTGGCATTCAGTATTTTAGACTTTTCGCACATGCAGTTATAGTCCTGTTAAGTAAAAAGTAGAAGTCTAGTATCCAGCTGTGGACAAGGTCACAGAACACAGGCTGCCTCCTGCTGTTGTGATGTTCTCCTACTTCTGGCCAGAGCTGTGCTGATTCTTCTGGAACAAGCGGTGTGCCAAAAACATTAACCATTCCTTTGCGAGTAGCTGCTTTTGTCCTACAAGAGTAAAAGGCATCCCCAGTGCCCCTTTAGGTCTGCATGCCTCCTCCTGTCCCTCTGATTCTCTGTATCAGTCTTTACCTGTGCACTTCTTAAGTGTTAGAGGGAAACCTCAACGAATGTGCCCTGCTCCTGAATCTTGTGTTTTGCTTACTTTCTGATGTCCCGCCCGCCAGTACATCGGTCCCATTGGGGTGGGTAGTTAGGGTGGCTGCTTTGCCTGTTCAGTTTACTGAAAGGCTGTTTGTTAGTTACCGGCATCTCCAGACTGGAGATAAAATACAGAACACCTCACTTGGTTTACTGAATGCTCTAATATTGGTGAATTGACATTTATGAGGTATTTACCGCACAAGTCAGTCATTTTACTTTTCCATACAGGCTTTCACAAGATGTGGATTGAATTGAAGCCATTATACCACCCATACAGACCCTGAAAGCTAGGTGACTCTCCCAGCTGATAGTTGTAGTTCTCCAGCAGCAGAGAGGGGTTGCACTGCCCCCTGCTGGCTCTGAGGTGAGACTATTGCTGTGTGTCCTGTGAGGAGGTGTGTAAAGTACACTGTGTACTGCTGGATGTTCTCTGCGTTCCTCAGGAACAATAAATCTAAAAGCAGCTGTGAGTGGCAGCATTTTCCAGCCTCTCTCGCTGCCCCGGCCCACGGATGCCAAATATTTAGAGGGAGCCTGGGAAACTGGCACCGCAGGGGGTCTCCTGTCACATGGGTGTCACTTGTGCCTGGGTGGCAGGCCGTGCCAGGGACTGCCAGCCAGGGAGATCTCCAGCTGAGGAGTAAATCCTGGAACCGGATACGGCGGGACCCACAACTCGTCCCTCGCAACGGAACAAACTGACCCTCCGACCCTTGTTATGTAATGGCCACAAAATCCAAATATGACCCTCATTATCACATTAAGCTGCATTTCCAGCTGCAAGTTCAGCAAACCGCAACATCATATCCAGAGTCAATTACTCTGTGCTGCTGGAGGACTCCCTCCACCAACGCTACTTCCCTGATATACTCTGAGCTGCTGGAGGACTCTCCTCTCCTGATATACTCTGTGCTGCTGGAGGACTCTGCTCTCCTGATATACTCTGTGCTGCTGGAGGACTCTCCTCTCCTGATATACTCTGTGCTGCTGGAGGACTCTGCTCCTTCCTCTATCTAACCCTCCTCTCCTGATATACTCTGTGCTGCTGGAGGACTCTCCTCTCCTGATATACTCTGTGCTGCTGGAGGACACTGCTCTCCTGATATACTCAGTGCTGCTGGACGACTCTGCTCTCCTGATATACTCTGTGCTGCTGGAGGACTCTCCTCTCCTGATATACTCTGTGCTGCTGGAGGACTCTCCACTCCAGATATACTCTGTGCTGCTGGAGGACTCTCCTCTCCTGATATACTCTGTGCTGCTGGAGGTCTCTCATCTCCTAATATACTCTGTGCTGCTGGAGGACTCTCCTCTCCTGATAGACTCTGTGCTGCTGGAGGACTCTCCTCTCCTGATATACTCTGTGCTGCTGGAGGACTCTCCTCTCCTGATATACTCTGTGCGGCTGGAGGACTCTCCTCTCCTAATATACTCTGTGCTGCTGGAGGACTCTCCTCTTCTGATATACTCTGTGCTGCTGGAGGACTCTCCAGATATACTCTGTGCTGCTGGAGGACTCTCGTCTCCTGATATACTCTGTGCTGCTGGAGGACTCTCCTCTCCTAATATACTCTGTGCTGCTGGAGGACTCTCCTCTCCTGATATACTCTGTGCTGCTGGAGGACTCTCGTCTCCTGATATACTCTGTGCTGCTGGATGACTCTCCTCTCCTGATATACTCTGTGCTGCTGGAGGACTCTCCTCTCCTGATATACTCTGTGCTGCTGGAGGACTCTCCTCTCCTGATATACTCTGTGCGGCTGGAGGACTCTCCTCTCCTGATAGACTCTGTGCTGCTGGAGGATTCTCCTCTCCTGATAGACTCTGTGCTGCTGGAGGACTCTGCTCTCCTGATATACTCTGTGCTGCTGGAGGACTCTCATCTCCAGATATACTCTGTGCTGCTGGAGGACTCTCCTCTCCTAATATACTCTGTGCTGCTGGAGGACTCTCCTCTCCTAATATACTCTGTGCTGCTGGAGGACTCTCCTCTCCTAATATACTCTGTGCTGCTGGAGGACTCTCCTCTTCTGATATACTCTGTGCTGCTGGAGGACTCTCCTCTCCTAATATACTCTGTGCTGCTGGAGGACTCTCCTCTCCTAATATACTCTGTGCTGCTGGAGGACTCTCCTCTTCTGATATACTCTGTGCTGCTGGAGGACTCTCCTCTTCTGATATACTCTGTGCTGCTGGAGGACTCTCCTCTCCTAATATACTCTGTGCTGCTGGAGGACTCTCCTCTCCTGATAGACTCTGTGCTGCTGGATGACTCTCCTCTCCTGATATACTCTGTGCTGCTGGAGGACTCTACTCCTTCCTTTATCTAACCCTCCTCTCCTGATATACTCTGTGCGGCTGGAGGACTCTCCTCTCCTGATATACTCTGTGCTGCTGGAAGACTCTCCTCTCCTGATATACTCTGTGCTGCTGGAGGACTCCCTCCAACAACGCTACTTCCCTGATACACTCTGTGCTGCTGGAGGACTCTCCTCTCCTGATATACTCTGTGCTGCTAGAGGACTCTCCTCTCCTGATATACTCTGTGCTGCTGGAGGACTCTCCAGATATACTCTGTGCGGCTGGAGGACTCTCCTCTCCTGATATACTCTGTGCTGCTGGAGGACTCTGCTCTCCTAATATACTCTGTGCTGCTGTAGGTGTCTCCTCTCCTGATATACTCTGTGCTGCTGGAGGACTCTCGTCTCCTGATATACTCTGTGCTGCTGGAGGACTCTCCTCTCCTGATATACTCTGTGCGGCTGGAGGACTCTCCTCTCCTGATATACTCTGTGCTTCATCCTCTGTCTAACAACTGACAAGCAGTGGTTCCCATAAGCAGTAACCACCAGTGAGTGGAGATCAGTGTTACTGTCAGATATGGATTGTGTAGTGTGACACTGGTTCCTGGTACACGGGTGATGGTTATACTATAGATAGATTGATAGATCAGTTATGGGAGGACACGCGTCAGTACTGCACTGGCCTGACTTGCAATGAGATCATCAGTGTTCTGAGCAGCGCTTGTAAAACGTTTAAGGGCCTCACTCATACACGGCGCTCTGACTATAAGTTTATATATAGCGTCTTTTTACACCAGTCTAGAAGGGTCATTTTACAAAACAGCAATCAGAGGATTGCTCCACCCACAACTCCTGCTTGAGGCCGGTTTCACATTTGTTTTTGTGTTGCGGTGCAATGCCGTGCTCCTGACACATCGCAATGCAAAAAAAACCCTCACTTTATTTATTTATTTATTGTATTATTAAAGCACCAACATATTATGCAGCGCTTAGGTCACCCTGCGGCAAGAGTGCCGACAGAGTCATATGCATCGCGCCGCCCCCCACTTAAGCAGCCCATACACTCAGCCGATTTTCTGGCCGACCGATCGATCCCGATCGATCGATCGAGCGATCGATTGCAAATCGGTTGGCCAATCGACCGATCGACGGCCGATTTCGATCGATTTCGATGGATTTCCATCGAACTTGCAGGGTGGAAAATTTAGGTCGATCTGATGAGATTGCTTATCAGTTTGCATTGGCCTTAATGGAAATCTGATGGCAAAAAAATGCCATCAGATCGAATTTCAATAGATTTCAAACTGAAATCTATTGGAATTCTATCCTGGTAAAAAATGTTCTAAAAACGCATCAGATAGATCATCAGATGCATTTCTTATCTATCTGCTGCCAATCTGACGAGTGTATGGGCACCTTTAGTGATGTACTTCCTGCTGGGCAGGGTCATATTCAGTGGCGGCTCCAGGAAATTTTTTTAGGGGGTGCTATGCAGGTGCTGGACCAATTTCTGGGGGAGCTGACGACCTGCAATAAACGGGTGTGGCTACAACCTGTGGCGCGCAAAGCGCGCCGCGGCGAAAAAATGGGCGTGGTCATGACCGGATGAGGGCGGGGCTAACTGTAATTTAAAGTGAACCCAGGGTGAGAGTGATATGGTGGTTGCCATATTTATTTCCTTTTAAACAATTCTAGTTGCCTGGCAGCCCTGCTGATCTATTTGGCTGTAGTAGTGAACTGAATTACACCAGAAACAAGCATGCAGCTAATCTTGTCAGTTCTGACAATATTGTCAGAAACCCCTGACCTGCTGCATGCTTGTTCAGGGTCTATGGTTGAAAGAATTAGAGGCAGAGGACCAACACGGCAGCCAGGCAGCTGGTATTACTTAAAAGGAGATAAATATGGCAGCCTCAATATTATTCTCACCTCGGGTTCCCTCTAAAAGTGCAATGCAAAGAGGGCCCAAGTTTTGGTGACCCTTTCCCCAGAAAATTCACATAATTGTGCAGGTTTTCTCAAGAAAATACACGTAATGTGAGCAGATTTTAACAAAAAACACATCCAATTACCCCAATATGCACAATCGGTAGCAGATATGGCCCCAATATGCACAATCGGTAGCAGATATGGCCCCAATATGCACAATCGGTAGCAGATATGGCCCCAATATGCACAATCGGTAGCAGATATGGCCCCAATATGCACAATCGGTAGCAGATATGGCCCCAATATGCACAATCGGTAGCAGATATGGCCCCAATATGCACAATCGGTAGCAAATATGGCCCCAATATGCACAATCGGTAGCAGATATGGCCCCAATATGCACAATCGGTAGCAGATATGACCCCAATATGCACAATCGGTAGCAGATATGACCCCAATATGCACAATCGGTAGCAGATATGACCCCAATATGCACAATCGGTAGCAGATATGACCCCAATATGCACAATCCGTAGCAGATATGACCCCAATATGCACAATCCGTAGCAGATATGACCCCAATATGCACAATCCGTAGCAGAAATGACCCCAATATGCACAATCCGTAGCAGAAATGACCCCAATATGCACAATCTGTAGCAGATATGACCCCAATATACACAATCCGTAGCAGATATGACCCCAATATGCACAATCCGTAGCAGAAATGACCCCAATATGCACAATCCGTAGCAGATATGACCCCAATATGCACAATCCGTAGCAGATATGACCCCAATATGCACAATCCGTAGCAGATATGACCCCAATATGCACAATCCGTAGCAGATATGACCCCAATATGCACAATCCGTAGCAGATATGACCCCAATATGCACAATCCGTAGCAGATATGACCCCAATAAGCACCACCTGAAAAAGAAAAGAAAAACCCATTTACTCACCTACAGCCGAAGACCTTCTTTCCCGACCTCCTGTCCCGACCTCCTTGTGGCGCGCAGCGCCCGCGCGCCCACGATCCTCTTCCTTCCCGACGTCACGACGAGACTTCCTGCCTGCATGCAGAAAGCAGGGCTACAGGAAAATGGCCGCCCGAAGTCTGCAAAGCAGGGCTCCGGGCGGCCATCTTACCGTAGCCCTGCCTGCTGCTCCGTGCTGCCGATGTGTGAACTGACTTGGCGTCTTTTAGACGCCTGAAGTCAGTTCACTCCAGGGGGTGCTTTGGGGGTGCTTGGACAATTCTAGGGGGTGCTCGAGTACCTCCTTGCACCCCCCTGGCGCCGCCCCTGGTCATATTCATAGCACAACCCCCGCTTACTGCTGTACTTCCTGCTGGGCAGGGTCATATGCATAGCGCCGCCCCCCGCTTAGTGATGTACTTCCTGCTGGGCAGGGTCATATGCATAGCGCCGCCCCCTCTTAGTGATGTACTTCCTGCTGGGCAGGGTCATATGCATAGCGCCGCCCCCTCTTAGTGATGTACTTCCTGCTGGGCAGGGTCATATGCATAGCGCCGCCACCCGCTTAGTGATGTACTTCCTGCTGGGCAGGGTCATATGCATAGCGCCGCCCCTGGCTTAGTGATGTACTTCCTGCTGGGCAGGGTCATATGCATAGCGCCGCCCCCTCTTAGTGATGTACTTCCTGCTGGGCAGGGTCATATGCATAGCGCCGCCCCTGGCTTAGTGATGTACTTCCTGCTGGGCAGGGTCATATGCATAGACCAACTTTATCACGAATTGTATGGTGTGTGAAGGATTGTCAATTATTTGATGTACAGTTCCAATCAATTATTTCTGAGCTTTCAATTATTTTATTCATGATTGGGGAAAAATTGAACATAGGTGTGTGGTACATTGGTCAGATTATTATTATTATATATTGTATATTATTATTTTAAAAAATTGTATGGTGTGTGGCCACCTTCAGGCATCAGTTTCATATTGCCAAGGAAACCATACTACAAGCTGCAAGCCGGCGTATTCTTCAAGGAAACACAAAGTAAAAATAAACTGATGAGAGACGATTGTTTCTATACTTCTCCTCCAAAAAATAACCTTTTTTGGGGGGATATCTCACATTGGCCTCAATTCACTAAGCGTAACTCCTGTCTTTAATAACTCTTCTGAGCTGTTTTACAGTTATCACCATGGTGATATAATTGTGATAACTGTAAAACAGCTCAGAAGAGTTATTAAAGACAGGAGTTAAGATTAGTGAATTGAGGCCAGTGTGTTTATTTTTAAATCTACTTTTTACGTTTTTACTGTTTCATTGTCTCAATAAAGTATGCCAGAGCTAAAATCTATGAACTATTGAACCTTTTTATCTCTTTCCTGCTCTCAGAAGCCATTTACTGCCAGGAAAGTGTTTTATGGCTGTAATTCCTTATACATGAGAATTATGCTATAGTCCAACCGAGTCGCGACCTGAACTGTCAATTGCATAACTGATTGCATATGTCTTTCAGGCAGAGAAAGAAAAAAAGGAACACAGCATAGATATTTGTGTGCTAGGCACTGTACATACACATGTCCATCTCCTCATGTCATATGTCAGTTCGGGGATCCTTTAAGCACCATGTCATTATGAATTGATAGATTCCAAAAAATGGCCCGGCAAGTCCTTGTGAACTCCCTAAACAGTTCGAAAGCTGCTGTGTCAGTTTCTATCAACGTCCGCCACATCTGTATGCTATGAGCGTGTACCTGATATATAGGCAGAAACATGAAAATGTTATATAGAAGCTGGTTTCTATAGTTTAATCAAAGGCCGCGTTCTCGCAATGCATTTTAAATAATATCTTATGAGATGCCTTTTCTGGAGCTGTAAGTAAAGGCAGGGCCGGGCCAAGGCAGAGGCGAGAGAGGCTCCAGCCTTAGGGTGCAGTTTAGGAGGTGGCAGGCCCAAGGCAGAGGCGATAGAGGCTCCAGCCTCAGGGTGCAGTGTAGGAGGGGGTGGAGCAGGGCGGGGTCGGGCAGAGGTGAGAGAGGCTTCAGCCTCAGGGCGCAGTGTAGGAGGGGGCGCACAACTCACTCAGCTATCATTCCCCTATTGTGTTTGAAGCAGAGAGAAATAAGAAAAGGGGATACATGGCAGTGACTGTAAGCCAGATAACTGGAGATTACGGTGTTGGGGGACCTGGGGCGCCTCTTAAGCTGGCCATACAGTAGGCCGATTCCCCGCCGATCGACAGCAGATTCGATCACTGGTATCGGAAATCTGCTGTCAAATCGTTAACGCTAACGCTAAATTTCGATCTATTTCGTCCCGAAATAGATCGGTCCCGTCGATCGCTGCGTGCGGGAAATTACCATCGATCACCGCAGGTAGGGAGCGCGTCGCTAGCGGCGTTCGAGTGCCCAACGACCGACGCAATACAGTTGCAATACATTACTTGCTCCGCCTGCGCGACCCCCCAGGTCTCCGCTGTCTTCTTCTCCGCGCTGGGCTCCGGATCCAGCAGGCTTCACTTCTTCCTGACCCAGCAGGAAGTTTAAACAGTAGAGGGTGCTCTACTGTTTAAACTTCCCCAGACAGGAAGAAGTGAAGCCTGCTGGATCCGGAGCAGGCAATGTATGCGGGGGGGGGGGGGGGGGGGGGGATGTGGAGCGGCGGCAGCACCACCAACCACAGATTGTGAACGGTTTCAGGCTGAAATCGATTCACAACCTGTTTGCAGTAAAGGTAGCCATACGAACCCTCTCTGATCAGATTCGATCAGGGAGGGATCTATCTGTTGGTCGAATCTGATGGCAAATCGACCAGTGTATGGCTATCTTTAGTGTAATAGCAATCAGTGTGTGACGGCTGGGGTGGGAGGGGTGGAGGGGCGCACTTTGGTGTCTCAGCCTTGGGTGCTGGAGGACCATGTCCCGGCTCTGAGTAAAGGTATGTATTATCCGGCTGGGCCTGAGACTGTTAGCTGACCCCACTCTTGTGCTTCCCTGGTGATTGGTGATTGTAGGGGTGAGATCAGTGCTTCTACACACTGGCCTCAGTCAGTCAGTAAAGTTCACCATTTACTATGGAAACTTTCTCTCCATAACACCCCCCCCCCCCACCCCCCAGGCTGGGCCTCGTCTGCGGTGACGCTCTGTAATACTTTCCTGAAATCCGCACTGCAGCTATTAAAAGCCTGAAGCAGTGATTGTTGAGCTCGGGGTTCAGTAATAGGATAACCTGCCACGTCTATTGTACCAGCCTGCTATTATAGGATGAAGGCTCTGCTGCCTGCTGGTGCACTGCCTACGACGCAAATGCCTTAGGCTGGGTTCACATAGGACATAGCGTGAAAAGGGTGCGTTTTATGGCTTTATGGGGGTGCTTTGCGTTTTTGAATTGCGTTTTTATTGCAATTTGCATCTGTGATTCGCAGGTGCGATTTGACTGCATTTGTTTGCATTGTCGGTGCGTTTGCGGTCCGCTCATTAAAAACGCATTTGCATTTTATATGCGTTTTGAATGCGTTTTTTTACCTGCCCTTAATCCAAATTACCCAGGAAGTAAAGAGGAGTCGGAAATACATCATCAACACAAGCAACAAAAACGCATAAAAAAGCATTAAAACGCTACGCATATACGTTACCATAGACTTTCATTATGTGCGTTTTGGCAGCCAGCCTGCATAATACAGGGCTGTGGAGTCGGAGTTGGAGTCGAGGAGTCGGGGCAATTTTGAGCACCCGGAGTCGGAGTTGGAGTCGGAGTCGTGGTTTCAGAAACTGAGGAGTCGGAGTTGCAGTCCGAAGATTTTTGTACTGACTCCACAGCCCTGGCATAATATGCAACAAAACCAGCATTCGCCAAACGCATACTGTAAAACGCAGGGCTCCGCATCTTTTTCTGCATCCCGTTGACTAACATTGCTGCATAAAACACAGCGTTTTACGCAACGCTAGCATTCCTGCTATGTGTGCTCCCAGCCTTAAAGGGTTATTTATGTTGAAGAAAAAAAAAAGTTTAACTTACTTTGGGCTTCCCTCAGCCCCCTGGAGTCATCCTGTGCCGACCCCATCCTTGCGAGACCCTCTGGCGAGCGTCAGATTTCGATTGGACCATTGCCAGGCTGCATACAATTTGCATTCAATTCTTTGCATCTCATTGAATAATTAATCCAAATAACAGCAAAATGCAGCTGCTGTACAGGACCCCTCTCGCCGCTATGAACATGTATGTGTGCCAGCATATATGCATTTGCGCGCTTTTCAGTGTGTTTTTATGCATTTTTCCTGTGTTTGCATTTTCTCCATGTGCGTTTTTCTCTGCTGCAACTTGCACAGAAGATAAATACCAGGAAAATTGAGGCAGGAAATACATCACCGGGCCTAATTTGCATAAAACGCATACATTTAAATGCATGCAAAAACCGAAAACGAATGCGCCCCATTGGCACACGCTGAATGCAATTCACTCTTGCTGGGCGATTGTATGAATCAATGGTGAATTGAAAACCACAATGGTGTTTATACAACGCGGGTGAGCCATAGGGAGACAGCGTGCGTTATTGCATTGTGTAATAATTCCCCCATACATATTATATCTGCCTAACGCTGAGAAGTCTGCTGTTTTTATTATTATTGATTTGTAAAGCGCCAACATATTCAATAACACTGTACAAGGTAAGAAACATACATGGGTACGTAATAATACAGACAATGGTATTCAACGATATACAAAATACGTACTGTATTTTTTGGACTATGAGGGCCCGTTTCCACTAGGGTGGACACATGAATCGCACGGGGAAACTCTGCCATAGGGGAGAATGGTGCCGCCAGCGGAATCGCTTGCTGTAGCGATTCGGCCGGAACCCCCCGCAGAATTCGCAGCTGAGGCTAAGCCATGGCACGGCTGATGGGATTCGCCTGCAATCCCGCCCACCCGCTCAGTGCCGGCGTGCATCTCGCAGACGCACACCGCACTGGTGGAAATGAGCCCTAAGACTCACTTTTCTCCCCAAAAGTGGGGGGGAAAAGTCACTGCGTCTTATAGTCCAAATGCAGGGAGTTCCTGACTTGTGAACGCCGGCCAATACCAACCTCCAATCCGCCACAATGTCGGGGACTCCCTGTACTGTGTCCATGCAGAGGAGGACACAGGGGGACAAACGGGGGACACAGGGACACAGGGAGACACAAAGGGGCATAGAGGAGGCCTCAAGGAGGACAGAGGGGGACACAGGAGGGCAGAGGGGACACAGGGAGACACAAGAGGTACAAGGGGGGGTCATGAGGTACAAAGGGGGCATAATCCACAAGATGCCCCTTCACCATGGATGCACCAGGTTTAGTATATATATATATTTCCCCTGGCTTTTGTCCTCCAAACCTCGGTGCGTCTTATGGTCAGGAGCGCCTAATAGTCCGAAAAATACGGTAATTGGTGACAAAATACAGAATCAATACAAAATACAGAATTGGTAATGACAGTGATAAATGTAACATGATGAATAGAATGCATAACAAATTCCAAGACACAAAAGGGAGAGAGAGCCCTGCCCTTGTGAGCTTGCAATCTACAGGAATAGGAGGACAAGAGGAGGGGTAGTATACAATAAACATACCTAGAGGCAGTGTGTTTTTAGGATATCTAGTAGGAGTGAAACTTGGCCTTAGGCCGAAGAGGGAATTACCTAAAGTAGAGTGTATGCTTGTTGGAAAAACTGTCGGAAAAAGGGAGCATTTAAAGTGAATGTTTACCGGTTTTAAAAACAAAAAGTCAGATACTCACCTAAGGAGAGGGAAGGCTCGGTCCTAATGAGCCTTCCCTCTCCTCTCCCGGTGCCCGATCCCGCACAGAATCCCCCGTGGCAGTATTCGACCAGTTCGGTCAAATACTGCCACTTCCGCATGCCGAAGGGAGCTTTCGGAAGGCTTCGGGAGCACTCGGGCTCCCGATGACGCGGCCTCTCCATACTACGTATGCGCGAGCGCCCTCTATGACGCGCTCGTGCGTACGTAGTATGGAGCGGCCCGTCTTCGGAAGCCCGACTGCTCCCGAAGACCTCCGAAGTCCCTGCGGCGGCGGACGCGAACGGGGGAGCCAGCGCAGCACGGAGGGCACCGGGAGAGGAGAGGGAAGGCTCATTAGGACTGAGCCTTCCCTCTCCTTAGGTGAGTATCTGACTTTTTGTTTTTAGAAACGGTACCCATTGGCTTTAAAGATATCAAAGGTTGGAGAGTGACAAATGTGTTGTGGGAATTGGATTCCAGAGGAGGGGTGAGGCATGTGAGAAGTCTTGTATACGTGAATGTGAGGAGGTGATTCTAGAGAAGGACAATAGTAGTTCAGGTGCAGATCTGGCATTGTGGTTGGGTTGGTATCTGATAATTAGTGAGGAGATGTACAGGGGAGAGAGATTGTGGAGAGCTTTGTAGGTTAGGATTAAGAGTTTGAACCACATCCTGCTGGTTAATTGGCAGCCAGTGAAGAGCTTGAAGAGTTATAATACAGAATAACCCCTTCTGCTGGGTGTCCAGTGACCCCCCCCCCCCCCCTAGCTCCCATCTAGCGTTGGTGACCCCATGGGTGACAATAGACTGGCCAGGCCAAAACTGCGTCCGTCAGATGCCAGCTGGTTTTCTGTACAACCTCACTGCTGTTCATCTGGGTCACAAATAAAACACAGGCGCTTCTTGCACAGACGCCAACCATCCCGCACTGGCTGACTGGCTGTCACATTTCATTGTTCCTGGAAGCTTGGGACGCTGTTTGTTCATCGTGACCTGATTGTTTCTCTTATGATAAAGACATTTTATCTTTAAAATGCCTTTATCAGCACACTCAAATCTTTTCCTTCCATTTAAAACAGCTTCTACAACTCAAAAATATACCCAAAAATACCCATTACAGTGCTAGAGCAATGTCATCCCTAAAGCAAACGTGAAGTAGCCATAAACTTATGAGATCATGAATTGTGTATTACTAATGTTTAATACAGCTTCTACTGAAGTCTCATATTCTTATTTTCAGTTTAAAGTGGATCCGAGATAAACTTTTACTCATTGCATAATTGTGTTCCTTTCATATAGTTTATAGGTCATTCCTCAAGCCAAATACTTGTTTTGTTTTAATACTCTAATTCCCTATAAACTAAACAAGCCTTGCCCACAGCTCCTTTTGTGCCTTGGCACTGTAGCAAGGGCTTATGGGAGCTCAGTATGGGCAGGAGGAGGTTACTAGCCATTGATTTCAGAGGCAGAGGGGAGGAGGAGAGGGGACTGAATTTACACACAAGCAAGCTGATAGCATCTCCAGTCCTCAGCCTGTGACAATGTGACAAACAGAACATGGCTGCCCTCATTGTATCATAGGAATAAATAATCATATTCTGTTGAAACTGTTTGCTGTGTAAACTATCTAAACTTTAGATAAGATATACAGACAAGTTACTTGTTATAGTTAGTTTTTCATCTCAGATCCGGTTTAAGGGTAATGTAAAATCTGGTTTATTCAGATCCTTTGGGAGATTGGATAGTTAATGGGCACCTTAACAATGATGCTGCGGATGTGCTGAATAACCACAGATGGGTAGTTTAGCCGGTATAAGCAGGTACAGGACAGTGGATGCAGTTAGCGGGTGCTGCAGGTGTCTACTGGAACACGAGTGGTGGCCACAGAAGGGCATTGTGGGTAAAGGCCAGCAGCAGTGAGTGAGGCATTGATAAGTGTAATATGGGTGGGGCTATAACTGCATCGGGCATAGGTGGCACAGTGCCACTGGCAGAGCATGGCTGGGTGACACTGGAGGCTTTCACAGTGAGTGGCAGCAGACAGTGCAGCAGATGGCGGGGAGGGCAGGGCTGTGTGAGGGGCGTGGCTTGGTGACATTTCCTGGTCTGCTATTATTGCAACCACGAAGCACAGAAACATGGCGGATGCACTGCATTCACAGTGATTTCTATGTAGATACGCTGTGGTGCATTCCTCGCTGTTTGTCGCTCAGGTTTTGCTGCTGCAGGGTGGGATCCACTGCTACCACTGCCAATGGGACAAGTGGCCCAATTCTGGAGGGAGCCCCAGCAAAAGTGTAATAAACCACTATCCCCAAAAGACGGAAGCAAACCAATGAGAATCCTCCTGTCAGTATTGCAGTGTTTGTCCCTAATAGCAGCAGAAGCGGGAAGAAGGTCACAGGAGGTTAAGGTGACAGATGAAGGTAAAAGGTGACAGAAGGTGAGGGTGACAGGTGAAGGTGACAGAAGGTGAAGGTGACAGGTGAAGGTGACAGAAGGTGAGGGTGACAGGTGAAGGTGACAAAAGGTGAGGGTGACAGATGAAGGTGACAGATGAAGGTAGAAAGTGATAGAAGGTGAGGGTGACAGATGAAGGTAGAGGGTGACAGAAGGTGAAGGTGACAGAAGGTGACAGATGAAGGTAGAAGGTGACAGAAGGTGAAGGTGACAGATGAAGGTAGCAGGTAACAGATGAAGGTGACAGAAGGTGAAGGTGACAGATGAAGGTAGCAGGTGACAGAAGGTGAAGGTGACAGAAGGTGAGATTGACAGATGAAAGTGAAGGTGACAGATGAAGGTGACATAAGGTGAAGGTGACAGATGAAGGTAGCAGGTGACAGATGAAGGTGACAGAAGGTGAAGGTGACAGATGAAGGTAGCAGGTGACAGATGAAGGTAGCAGGTGACAGAAGGTAGCAGGTAACAGAAGGTGAAGGTGACAGATGAAGGTAGCAGGTAGCAGATGAAGGTGACAGAAGGTGAAGGTGACAGATGAAGGTAGCAGGTGACAGAAGGTGAAGGTGACAGAAGGTGAGATTGACAGATGAAAGTGAAGGTGACAGATGAAGGTGACAGAAGGTGAAGGTGACAGATGAAGGTAGCAGGTGACAGATGAAGGTGACAGAAGGTGATGGTGACAGATGAAGGTAGCAGGTGACAGATGAAGGTAGCAGGTGACAGAAGGTAGCAGGTAACAGAAGGTGAAGGTGACAGATGAAGGTAGCAGGTGACAGAAGGTGAAGGTGACAGAAGGTGAGGTTGACAGATGAAAGTGAAGGTGACAGATGAAGGAAGAAGGTGACAGAAAGTGACCGATGAGGGTAATAGGTGAGGGTGACAGATGACAGCAGAAGGTGACAGGTAACAGATGAAGGTGACAGCTGACAGATGAAGGTGGCAGAAGGTGAGGGTGAGAGATGAAGGTGACAGAAGGTGACAGATGAAGGTGACAGAAGGGGAGGGTGACAGATGAAGGTGACAGAAGGTGAGGGTGACAGATGAAGGTGACAGGTGAGGGTAACAGATGAAGGTGACAGGTGAGGGTAACAGATGGAGGTGACAGGTGAGGGTAACAGTTGAAGGTGACAGAAGGTGAGGGTGACAGATGAAAGTGACAGGTGAGGGTAACAGATGAAGGTGACAGGTGAGGGTAACAGATGAAGGTGACAGGTAACAGATGAAGGTGACAGAATGTGAGGGTGACAGGTGAGGGTAACAGATGAGGGTGACAGATGAAGGTGACAGAAGGCGAGGGTGACAGATGAAGGTGACAGGTGAGGGTAACAGATGAAGGTGACAGTTGACAGATGAAGGTGGCAGAAGGTAAGGGTGAGAAATGAAGGTGACAGAAGGTGACAGGAGACAGATGAAGGTGAGGGTGACAGATGAAGGTGACAGGTGAGGGTGACAGATGAAGGTGACAGGTGAGGGTAACAGATGAAGGTGACAGGTGAGGGTAACAGATGAAGGTGACAGGTGAGGGTAACAGATGGAGGTGACAGGTGAGGGTAACAGATGAAGGTGACAGAAGGTGAGGTTGACAGATGAAGGTGACAGGTGAGGGTAACAGATGAAGGTGACAGAAGGTGAGGGTGACAGATGAAGGTGACAGGTGAGGGTAACAGATGAAGGTGACAGGTGACAGATGAAAGTGACAGAAGGTGAGGGTGACAGATGAAGGTGACAGAAGGTGAGGGTGACAGATGAAGGTGACAGGTGAGGGTAACAGGTGAAGGTGACAGTTGACAGATGAAGGTGACAGAAGGTAAGGGTGAGAGATGAAGGTGGCAGAAGGTGACAGGTGACAGATGAAGGTGACAGAAGGGGAGGGTGACAGATGAAGGTGACAGAAGGTGAGGGTGACAGATGAAGGTGACAGGTGAGGGTAACAGATGAAGGTGACAGGTGAGGGTAACAGATGAAGGTGACAGGTGAGGGTAACAGATGAAGGTGACAGGTGAGGGCAACAGATGGAGGTGACAGGTGAGGGTAACAGATGAAGGTGACAGAAGGTGAGGTTGACAGATAAAGGTGACAGGTGAGGGTAACAGATGAAGGTGACAGAAGGTGAGGGTGACAGATGAAGGTGACAGGTGAGGGTAACAGATGAAGGTGACAGGTGACAGATGAAAGTGACAGAAGGTGAGGGTGACAGATGAAGGTGACAGGTGAGGGTAACAGATGAAGGTGACAGGTGAGGGTAACAGATGAAGGTGACAGGTGAGGGTAACAGATGAAGGTGACAGGTGAGGGCAACAGATGGAGGTGACAGGTGAGGGTAACAGATGAAGGTGACAGAAGGTGAGGTTGACAGATGAAGGTGACAGGTGAGGGTAACAGATGAAGGTGACAGAAGGTGAGGGTGACAGATGAAGGTGACAGGTGAGGGTAACAGATGAAGGTGACAGATGAAAGTGACAGAAGGTGAGGGTGACAGATGAAGGTGACAGAAGGTGAGGGTGACAGATGAAGGTGACAGGTGAGGGTAACAGATGAAGGTGACAGAAGGTAGAACAAAAGACAGTGCATATAATCACTCACTAAGAACACAAAAGCAACCGCCTTTGGCTGGAATTCACCCCTGTGTACAGCAACCTCTGATCCCCCCAATGCCTCCACTAGTGACGAGCCCACAGTGTGACATCACTCCCGCGCCTCTCCATTGGCCCTCCTCCTCCCCTCATAGCCTAAAGGCTAGCTATGTGTCTGTACAGCCCCTGGCATGCAATATCACCAGTACAGTCCAATAACCACAGCTGCTGATAAGACCTGACAGCCAATGTTAATCAACACTCTGCTTCAATTTAGGTGTCCTCCTATTCGCTGCTTTTCCCTCGCAAGTGTTTTACGACCGGCGTTGGCCTCAACATTTTAATGCATATGAATGGTGAAGGCCTGAGCAGACTTGCATGCCTCTGTGCAATTTTCAGCAATGCACATCGGCCTGTAACATTGATGTGTTGCTGAAAATTGCACAGAAGCGTGCAAGTCTGCTCAGGCCTTTTACAACGCATGCGTGAGTGTGGAGCAACATCATACAACCAGACGGAAGTCAGAAAGAGGTGGAGAAATATCAGGAATCTATACTATATCACACATAACAGCAATCCTTCGCTCACTCCACTGGCTACCCATAAAATGGAGAATCATTTTCAGAATTGGCATGCTAACATTCAAATCCCTACACAACATAGGCCTCGGATACCTGAAGGATTTGTTCCAACTGCGTCACACCTCCCATAACCTCAGATCTAAAGCATCCAATAACTTGACCAGTGACCACCCCCAGAGTCCAACTAAAAACTTTTAGAGCCAGAGCTTTCTGTCATGCTGCCCCTACCCTGTGGAAACTTAATCAAGACAGCTCCAACCCTGGACACGTTTAAATCAAAACTGAAAAGTCATCGGTTTAGTCTGGCATTTATGATCACATGACTTTTCCCGTATGCATCACTTCCTACTGATCTGGGACAAGCTTATGCGCTTTGGTTCCTGAGGGAGAAGTGTTTTACAAATGTTTTGTCCTTGTGTATGTTGGCTGTAATTAAAACCTACAGCTTGTAGGTGTTTCTGAAGCCTCCACAGACTGTCACAATCGGGCCTGCTGATTGGTTGCTTTATTTAAACAAGCTTTCTTGATGCATTTGAGTTTTGGCTGATACGCTAGTCTTTCGGCAATGTACACTATGCTCGGATATGACCCAAATAAAGGCTACTAAGTTTTACTACTTAAAAGGCCCAATTGTGACAGAAGTCATCGGGGGCCCTGACGGAGCTTATTTTCCTGGTGGTAAACCAATGGATTATGAAAAGGAAATCTGCCAGGAAAAATATCACCAAACCTTTTGTGTGAATGAGCCCCAAGACCAGCTTGAAAACTACAAGTGCCCAGCCACCTGTCTGTACAGCAATTGCACCTAAACTGTTACCCAGAATGTTCACTGATTATTTCAGGAGACGTTTATGCACCATGCGCCGTACATGCGGTATATCCACTGGAGACGATGCAGCCAGAAGTAACCAATAGAAACATAGCAAAATGTCTGGCGTCCTTTCTCCAACACGTATAGTATCACAGAACTGGTCTCATGCTCTACAGTCCACAGTTAATTTTTATATATATCATGTGCCTCTGATGAAGCAGCTTCTCTCAGCGAAACGTGTTAGGCCGTTTTGCTGTTTTTGCATGCTCTCCTTGTTAAACCTGAATTTGTTCTCCATTTTATCCAGAAAGAAATGAAGATAGTGATACCTTATTGGACTCTATATTGTGTTGGCTCCTATAAACCCCAGTGTACACCTTAGGACTTACGAGGCCTGTTTTGTAAAAAAAACATTAAAAAAGTTAGATACCTATGTCTGTTTGTAAGGCACGGAGGACGCCGTCCGCGCCCTCCGTGGCGTTCCGCCGGGTCCCCGCTGCACAATATCCCCCCGAACGTCCCCCGACCGCGCGGCCCGGGTCGGGCTCTCCTGCCTGTACAAAGATGGCGGCCGGAGCTGGCCGCGGCTGTGCAGTCCGCATAGCCGCGAGTGCGGCTGCGCAGCTCTAAGGCCAACCCCCCGATCCACGTAACAGTAGCGTGGATCGGGGGGGTTGGCTTTAGAGCTGCGCAGCCGCGGCCACCTCCGGCCGCCATCTTTGTACAGGCTGGAGAGCCGACCCGGGCCGCGCGGTTGGGGCACGTTCGGGGGGATATTGTGCAGTGGGGACCCGGCGGAACGGCACGGAGGGCGCGGACGGCGTCCTCCGTGCCTTACAAACAGACACAGGTATCTAACTTTTTTTATGTTTTTTTTTTACAAAACAGGCCTCGTAAGTCCTTTAGTGTAGAAACACCTTGATTTGTGAAAATATTGGCAGCTTGGAGACGCAACACCGAATAGCAACGTATAGGAGGCAGAATGTCACAACAGCCACCACCAATAGAGCAGGAATGCAGAGGCTATACCTCATATCACCTCTTATTGTGTATCCCACATAATGAATGGACACTAAACAATCCACGTATCACTGTTGCTTACGAATATTCTCCTAAGTTATTTTCACATCAAAAATGCTATCTTCGATTTCAAAAATATATTTGTGAAAACCCTGTATGTAAGGAAACATGTCAAAGAACACAACATATAAAAAAGTAGCCCCTTGTGTAATGTTTTTGCATTTTTCCACTTAAAGGGGAAAAGAAGTGAGAGTGATTATGGAGGCCATATTTATCTCCTTTTAAACAATACCAGTTGCCCGGCAGCCCTGATGATCTATTTGGCTACAATGGTGTCTAAATCACACCAGAAACAAGCATGCGGCTAATCTTGTCAGATCTGACAATAATGTCAGAAACAGCTGATCTGCTGCATGCTTGTTCAGGGGCTATGGCTAAATGTATTAGAGGCAGAGGATCAGCAGGATAGCCAAGCAACTGCTATTGCTTAAAAGTAAATAAATATGGCAGCCTCCACATCTCTCTCACTTCAGTTGCCCTTTAAAGGGAACCTGAGACAAAAGAAGTTTCAGGTTCCATACTTACCTGGGGCTGTTTGGTCTCTTGGCTTCTCCCCAGGTGGCTCCTGTGCCCCACTGAGCGGCGCGATAGCTTGCCCGAGTTGCACTTTGTCTCGTATGCACCTGTGCAGTAACATTGGACGCACGTGTGGCCGGGCTGCACATGCATAATGAAGCGTGACTCAGCCAGGCTAGTGGGCCGTCCAGCGGGGGACAGGAGCCACCTGGGGAGACAGCGAGAGAGCAAGCAACCTCAAGTGGGCTTAGGGAAGCCCCAGGTAAGTATGGTACCTTAGATGGTTTTCGTCTCAGGTACACTTTAAGAAATGTGATTGGTTGATAACTCAAATGGCACGGCAGTGCAGATCGTCCCCTTGTCTCACAGACGCACGTCATTCGCGGTGACGTGCGTGATACAAGACCGCAATCTGTTCGGCCGTGCCATTTGAGTCAATAGAAAATTACACTTTTTCAAATAAAAAAATGGGGGAAAAACACAAGCATGTATTCCTAAATCATTTCCACAGGTATTTTCTCTTGAAAGTCGAATCTTTTATTATTGTTGCGGAAATTAGTGTGGAAAGAATGTAAGCATTCTCACTCATCACTAGTATACATATATATATCGTATATGCAGGTATGTACAGGGATCCGCAGCTACCTGTAGTGTTAGGGTTATGCAGGGTCAGGGGCGCACAGATAGGTAAATAATAATGTGTTACCTTATTCTCTTCCCAGGGGTCACCCAGCTATAATTTCCATGGTGGGGTCCCGCATGCAGACTCGTCTCTGGGGGTCTCTCCTTCCCTTTCCAGAGGTGTATATTTATGTATGGGGCTTCCCAAGGGTTTGCACATAGGGTCCCCCCTCCCCTCTAAACAGATCTTTCCTCCCCAAAGATCAGTTTATGGCTGTCTTGGTCCTCTCTGTATCCTGTGTGTGGGGGTCCCCCTCCTGTTCATAGGGGTCTCTCCTCTCCAGAAGTCAGTATATGGGGGTCACTCTTCTCTCTAGCAGGGTCTCTCCTTCCTGCAGGTCTGTATATTGGGGTATCTCTCCTTCCTGCAGATCTGTGTATTGGGGTCTCTTCTTCCTGCAGGTCTGTGTATTGGGGTCTCTCCTTCCTGCAGGTCTGTATATTGGGGTCTCTCCTTCCTGCAGGTCTGTATATTGGGGTCTCTCTCCTTCCTGCAGATCTGTGTATTGGGGTCTCTCCTTCCTGCGGGTCTGTGTATTGGGGTCTCTCCTTCCTGCAGGTCTGTGTATTGGGGTCTCTCCTTCCTGCAGGTCTGTGTATTGGGGTCTCTCTCCTTCCTGCAGATCTGTGTATTGGGGTCTCTCCTTCCTGCAGGTCTGTGTATTGGGGACTCTCTCCTTCCTGCAGGTCTATGTATTGGGGTCTCTCCTTCCTGCAGGTCTATGTATTGGGGTCTCTCCTTCCTGCAGGTCTATGTATTGGGGTCTCTCCTTCCTGCAGGTCTGTGTATTGGGGTCTCTCTCCTTCCTGCAGATCTGTGTATTGGGGTCTCTCCTTCCTGCGGGTCTGTGTATTGGGGTCTCTCTCCTTCCTGCAGATCTGTGTATTGGGGTCTCTCTCCTTCCTGCAGGTCTATGTATTGGGGTCTCTCCTTCCTGCAGGTCTATGTATTGGGGTCTCTCCTTCCTGCAGGTCTATGTATTGGGGTCTCTCCTTCCTGCAGGTCTGTGTATTGGGGTCTCTCCTTCCTGCAGGTCTGTGTATTGGGGTCTCTCCTTCCTGCGGGTCTGTGTATTGGGGTCTCTCCTTCCTGCGGGTCTGTGTATTGGGGTCTCTCCTTCCTGCAGGTCTGTGTATTGGGGTCTCTCTCCTTCCTGCAGGTCTGTGTATTGGGGTCTCTCCTTCCTGCAGGTCTGTGTATTGGGGTCTCTCCTTCCTGCGGGTCTGTGTATTGGGGTCTCTCCTTCCTGCAGGTCTGTGTATTGGGGTATCTCTCCTTCCTGCAGGTCTGTGTATTGGGGTCTCTCCTTCCTGCAGGTCTGTATATTGGGGTCTCTCTCCTTCCTGCAGGTCTGTGTATTGGGGTCTCTCTCCTTCCTGCAGGTCTGTGTATTGGGGTCTCTCCTTCCTGCAGGTCTGTGTATTGGGGTCTCTCCTTCCTGCAGGTCTGTGTATTGGGGTCTCTCTCCTTCCTGCAGGTCTGTGTGTTGGGGTCTCTCCTTCCTGCAGGTCTGTGTGTTGGGGTCTCTCTCCTTCCTGCAGGTCTGTGTATTGGGGTATCTCCCCTTCCTGCAGGTCTGTGTGTTGGGGTCTCTCTCCTTCCTGCAGGTCTGTGTATTGGGGTCTCTCCTTCCTGCAGGTCTGTGTATTGGGGTCTCTCTCCTTCCTGCAGGTCTGTGTATTGGGGTCTGTCTTCTTCCTGCAGGGGTTTCGCTTCTCCTGAGGTCAGTGTATAGAGGTGGGGGTCTCCCCTCCCCTCGGGAGTCTTGTTTTGATCCTGGACAGGCTGCCTGTAAGGCTCTCAGCCAGCCGGGTCTCCTGTGTGACGTCTCTGTGGAGTTTTCTGGCTCAGGGGTCCATGGTGCCCTCAGGGGGTCTCCCGGCAGTGTTGAGGAATGTGTCTGTGTGACTCTCCAGCTTGTGTCACGGAGTCACCGGTCCATGCGGCCCCATGTGTGTCCCCTTGCGTGCTGCCAGGCCGGGCTCCTGTGCTGGGACAGGCGGAGTAGTGTTAGGACGGGAGGGGGGTCTTCCTGTAGGGGGCTGCTGACCCTTCCCTGTATACTGCCAGTGAGTCATCACTTCACATTCCTCTCCTCCCCCTCCTCATGCTGTACACAGTGTCACCCTGCCCACTGCTGGGCACTCATTCACTGCATGCCAACCCCATACACTGTAACTTCTTATACAAAGTATCCCTGTGCCCAACTGCCACTTCCAGAGCCTCAGCCAGCCCAGCCTGCTGTGTCTCCATACATTGTAACTTCTCATACACACCTCAGCCAGCCCATCCTGCTGTGTCTCCAATCTCCATACATTGTAACTCCTCATACACACCTCAGCCAGCCCAGCCTGCTGTGTCTCCATACATTGTATCTTCTCATACAAAGTATCCCTGTGCCCTAGTGATGGGTCGTTCGCGAACGAGCCGGCTCTAAGAGCCGGCTCTTTGCTGTGAACGACAAGAGCCGGTTCTCAGTTTTGAAAGAGCCGATGCCTCAGACGCCCCATACAGCTCTGCAATAAAGGGCGCTGAGGCATGCTGGGAGATGTAGTCCTGTAGTTGCAGCTTGTACGAGTGTATGGGGGGGAGCAGAGCAGTAGCAAGAGAGATTGCCCAAGTCAGAGAAGCAGTCTGAAGTTGTCATGGAGAAGGGGGCGGGGCTTTTACTCCGATTCTGAGCGGTGTCTATTGATATTTAATAGGGAGCCGATTGAGAGCCGTAAGAGCCGGCTCTTTAATGGGAGCCGATTCAGAAGAGCCGATTCTCCGAGAAGAGCCGGAATTCCCATCACTACTGTGCCCAACTGCCACTTCCAGAGCCTCAGTCAGCCCAGCCTCCTGCCTCCATACATTGTAACTTCTCATACATACCTCAGCCAGCCCAGCCTGCTGTGTCTCCATACATTGTAACTTCTCATACACGCCTCAGCCAGCCCATCCTGCTGTGTCTCCAATCTCCATACATTGTAACTTCTCATACACACCTCAGCCAGCCCAGCCTGCTGTGTCTCCATACATTGTAACTTCTCATACATACCTCAGCCAGCCCAGCCTGCTGTGTCTCCATACATTGTATCTTCTCATACAAAGTATTCCTGTGCCCAACTGCCACTTCCAGAGCCTCAGCCAGCCCAGCCTGCTGTGTCTCCATACATTGTAACTTCTCATACACACCTCAGCCAGCCCAGCCTGCTGTGTCTCCATACTAATGTATATAAATGTAATCTATATATATAAAATCAGATGTATGTATGTATGTATGTATGTATGTATTTTTATTATTATTATTATTTAGTATTTATATAGCACCGACATATTACGCAGCGCTGTACAGTGTATATATATATATATATATACATATATATATATATATATTGTCTTGTCGTTAACTGTCCCTCAAAGGAGCTCACAATCTAATCCCTACCATTGCCATATGTCTATATTATGTAGTGTAAGTACTGTAGTCTAGGGCCAATTTTTTAGGGGGGAGCCAATTAACTTATCCGTATGTTTTTGGAATGTGGGAGGAAACCGGAGTGCCCGGAGGAAACCCACACAGACACGGAGAGAACATACAGACTCTTTGCAGATAGTGCCCTGGCTGGGATTTGAACCAGGGACCCAGCGCTGCAAGGCGAGAGAGCTAACCACTACGCCACCATGCTGCCGTATGTATGTATGTATGTATGTATGTATGTATGTATGTATGTATGTATGTATGTATGTATGTATGTATGTATGTATGTATGTATGTATAACGGCTTGACCGATTTGAACGAAACTTGGTACACAGATCCCTTACTACCTGGGATGATATGTTCTGGGGGTCTCGCGGCCCCCCTGCACACGTGGGCGGCGCTACAAACACCCAATCAGATTTCACCCATTCATGTCAATGGAAAAAATGTAAAAGGCTGCCATTCTCACAGTAATCTAGCCAGAGTCCCCACACTTGGCAGTTGGTCACTTGGTGACTGAAGTTACAGGAAAAGTGGGCGGAGCATAAAACAGCCAATCACATTTCAATCATTCATTTTTAATGGGAAAATGTAAACTGCAGCCATTCTAAGACTGTTAATCGCAGGGTTCTCAAGCTTGGCACACTTGGTCACTGGGTGAATGAGATTAAGATTCAGGAAAGTGGGTGGAGCCTACAATAGCCAATTAAAATGCACCTATTGTTTTTTTAAGGGGAATATTTAAACTGCTGCTATTCTCAGGGCTGGCGCTACCATAGAGGCAAGGGAGGCAGCTGCCCCAGGGCCCCAGAGCTTGTAGGGGCCCCCAGTGGCTACAAGAGGAAAAAAACATTTTCAAATCGACCTTATAGTTTTTGAGAAAATCGATTTTAAAGTTTCAAAGGAAAAAAAATACACATTTAAAAACCAGCCGACTTTAATGGTTAATTGCAAATCCACCTTAAATTCTAGATACCCTAAATTTGCAGGATATGTTAAGGAGATCATTGAGAATAAGAAGAAAAAACAATTTTTCAAAAAGACCTTATAGTTTTTGAGAAAATCGATTTTAAAGTTTCGAAGGAAAAAAGTATACTTTTAAATGCGGTAAATGTCACTTTTAGTACCTAACGGTAGTGCAATTTTGCAGGCATCAAAAGAAAGAGCAATACATTTCCTGACGGGGTTTCCAGGGGGTCCATACGCAGCCGCAGCGCTTTGGCCAGGGATCGCTATACAGCCCCAATATGGCTGCATGAAGATCCCTGGCATTTTTTTCCTATTTACCCAACTTTTTTTTATGTTTATAGTGTGGGAATTTTTTTTTTTTACTTATGTGGGGCCCCCCTCCTGAAACTTTTTAACCCCTTGTCCCTGATGCAGGCTGGGGTAGCCAGAATGTGGAGCTCCGACCGATTGGGGCTTCAAACCCTGACTATACCAGCTGCAAAAAAGGTCCCTTAATGCCAATTTTTGCTCCGGGGTATCTGTTGGGGGGGGCAGGTTTATTTTGTCCTGGGGCCCCATTGTTGCTTAAACCGGCCCTGGCTATTCTTACACTGTTAATGGCAGAGGCTTCAAACTTGCTACAGTCGGTCATTGGGTGACTGGGGTCCAAATTCACTAAAGGGCAGGGGCCACAAACAGCCAATCAGATTTCCTTGCTGGATAAACTGCTTCCATTCACACATTCTTGATGTCAGGAACCTGAAAGCTCACAATTTTGGTCTTTGAGTGACTGTGTGTCAAGGTTACAAAAAGTGGGTGGAGCCAAAAACAAATTTCAATAGGAAAATATAAACTGCAGCCATTCTTACACTGTTAATGGCAGGGTTGTCAAACTTTGCACAGTTAGTCACTGGGTGACTGGGATTAATATTCAGAAAAATGGGTGGAGCCTACAACAGCCAATCAAAATTCACCTGTTGATTTTCAAGTGGAATATTTACATTTCTGCCATTCTTTGGCCCCGTACACATTACAAATGCGGACGGCCGTGCGTTCGGAACGCAACGCGTATGAACGCACGCCATCCGCGTTTGTATGTGTTGTGTGGCTGATCCCATTCACTGAACACATGCAGTGTGAACATCAGACAGTGCAGTCTATGCACTGTCTGATGTCGTGTGTGTCGGCCTCCTGCATGCGTTCCCGAAACGCGTGCAGTGTGAACGGGACCTTACACTGTATATAGCAGATGCCTCAAACCTGGTACAGTTGGTCACTGGGTAACTGGGGGTTCAAATTCAGAAAGGGGGCGGAACCACAAACAGCCAATCAGATTTGTTTAATTTCAATGGGAATATACAAATTGATACCAAGGACCCCAAAGCTCATAAACTTGGTAATTGACTGATTGCAGGGCAGCCATCAGGGGGGGAGAAATGACACTGCAGTGAGGGGCCCAGGGCTTCTGAGGGCCCTGGGCCCCGCAAAGCACTGGAAGGGCCCCATGTGCTGGCTGCGGGCCTGTGGCTCACCAACTAGCACACCACGTTCCAGCACTGAGAGAAGAGTGACATCAGCGCTGAACGCAAGGAGCAGGTGAGTGAGCCCGCTACAGCAACAAGCAAACAAACACAGAACATTTATATCACGCTTTTCTCCTGGCGGACTCAAAGCACCAGAGCTGCAGCCACTAGGGCACGCTCTATAGGCAGTAGCAGTGTTAGGGAGACTTGCCCAAGGTCTCCTACCGAATAGGTGCTGGCTTACTGAACAGGCAGAGCGGAGATGCGAACCAAGGTCTCCTGTGTCAGAGGCTAAGCCCTTAACCATTACACTATACAGAAGACTTTCTATACTGGGCCTATATCTGGCTACAAGCTGCCTATACTGGGCCCCCACCTATACCTGGCTACCTATACTGGGACTGGAACCACCTATACCTAGCTACCTATAATGGGGGAACCTATACCTGGCTACCTATACTGGGGGCACCTATACCTGGCTAGGGCAGGGGGACGAGCTGAGACAGAATGGGACAAGAGATAACACAGGGGGATAAAAGAGGCAGAGGGGGAACAGAGGCGGACAGAAGAGGCACAGGGAGAAAAGAGACGGGAACATGAGGTCACACAGAGGGACACAAAAGAGGCACAGGGAGAATAGAGATGAGAGGGGAACATGAGGTCACACAAAGGGACACAAAAGAGGCACAAACTGAGGTGAGACAGAGGGGTACAAAAGAGGCACAGGAAGAAAAGAGGGGGACAAAAAAGAACGAATAAAGGATAAGAACAGACCTACAAGACCTACAACAATCTCAATTGTTAACCGGGGACTACCTGTATTTTGCTAGTATTTGGCTCCACCCACAACATGCCATGGTCACGCCCACTTTTTGCCGCACCACGCTGAGCATGCCGCTTTCTTCAGTGTCGGAGCCATGCACATTTTCACCGCAGCGCACTTCACGCACAGACACGGGGCGTAGGGTGGCTAGTGGGCGAGCACAGCAACTAGTGGGTGGGCCCAGGGGGGGGAGGGGAGCCAGGCCTGATGATGTGCGAGGGGCCCCAAAATTTCTGATGGTGGCCCTGACTGATTGTATGTCAAGGTTAGAAAAGGTGGGCGGTGCCAACAACTACATTTTTTACATGGGACATTATAAACTGCAATCATTCTTACAATGGCAGGGTTCTCACATTTTGCACAGTCGGTCACTGGGTGACTGGGATTGATATTCAGAAATGTGGGTGGAGCCTACAACAGCCAATCAAAATTCATCTATTGATTTTCAAGGGGAATATTGAAACTGCTGCCATTCTTACACTGTTTATGGCAGAGGCTTCAAACCTGCTACAGTCGGTCATTAAGTGACCGGAGTTCAAATTCACTAAAGGGGCGGGGACACAAACAGCCAATCAGATTTCTTTGCTGGATAAAATGCTTCCATACACACCATTTTGATGCCAGGAACCCGAAAGCTCAAAACTTGGTCATTGAGTGACTGTGTGTCAAGGTTACAAAAAGTGGGTGGAGTCAAAAACAGATTTTTCTGGGAAAATGTAAACTGCAGCCCTTCTTTACTGTTAATGGCAGGGATCTTAAACTTTGCACAGTTGGTTACTGGGTGGCTGGGATTAATATTCAGAAAAGTGGGTTGAGCCTAAAAAAGCTAATCCAAATTCACCTGTTGTTTTTTTAAGGGGAATATTGAAATTGCTGCCATTCTTGCCCTGTTAATGGCACAAGCCTCAAACCTGGTACCGTTGGTCATTGGGTCACTGGGGTTCAAATTCAGAAAAGGGGCGGAGCCACAGCCAATCAGATTTGTTTCATTTCACTGGGAAATTATTGATTTCAAGGATCCCAAAGCTCACAAAATTGGTCATTGAGTGACTGTGTGTCCAGGTTGCAAAAAAATGGGCGGAGCCAAAACCAAATTTTACTGGGAAAATATAAACTGCAGCCATTTTTACACTGTGAATGGCAGGGTTCTCAAACTTTGCCCAGATGATCACTGGGTGACTGATTAATATTCAGGGAAGTGGGTGGCGCCTATAATAGCCAATCAAAATGCATTTGTTGATTTTCAAGGGGAATATCTGAATAGCTGCCATTTTTATACTGTTAATAGCAGATGTCTCAAACCTGCTACAGTTGGTCATTGGGTGACTGGGTTTCAAATGCTGGAGAGGGGCGGAGGCACAAATAGCCTATCTGATTTGTTTGATTTCTATGGGAATATACAAATTATTGATGCCAAAGACCCCAAAGCTTACAAACTTGGTTATTTAAGTGTTTGTGTGTTAGGGTTAGGAAAAGTGGATGGAGCCAACACCAGCCAAATACATACCCGGGCAACGCCGGGTCATCAGCTAGTACATAATAACAGGGCCGGCCTTAGGTTGCACAGCGCCCTGAGCGAAACCTGATTTTTGTGCCCCCCCTTCATCCTCTTCCCACGTGCATATACACACACGCACGCATGTATACACACACACAGGCCCATATGCAATTCACCTTTCCTCCTGAGATATCTCCTAGGACAGCGGTTCCCAACCTTTTTGACGTTGTGACACATCACGCAAATGCTCAGATATCCATGACATGCCACATATGTATAATAGAAAAAATACTATTAATAGCCACAAATGGATGAAAAGAGTGCATTATCCTGAATATACTTAAAAATGAAGGCTAGGACCTTGCAGAAATATTAATAAAAACAATCAGTGAGACAGTCCCCCCCCCCCCCATTTTGAATGATAGCACAGCAACAACAATTTGCACCACACGTTATAGCCGCAGTGGGCCCCCCCCCCAAAAAAAAATGCCCTCAGTATAGGTGCCCCCAGTATAGGATCTCATGTGTAGGTGCCCTCAATATAGGTTGCCAAGCATAGGTGCCCCCAGTATCGGAAGTCAGTTGAAGGTCTCCATCGCCCCCATAGGTAGCCAGGTATTGGTGCCTCCAGTATAGGTAACCATGTGTTGGTGGCCTCAGTAAAGGTAGCCAGCTATAGGCGCCCCCTTGGAAGCCGGCGCCCTGACCAACCGCTCTGGTCGCACAGGTCAAAGGCCGGCTATGCAATAATATGGTAGTACATTAGACTATGACTATGGTAGGGATTAGATTGTGATATTTTATTTGAAAATAATCAAAGAAGAATGCATTACCATACACATAAATAATAATAAAAGTATGCACAAAAAGAAATATTACATAAGGATATTTTCCTTAGAAATACCAATCACATCAAAATTATATTTGGCCCATAGAAAAACCGCCAAGGAGATACCCATACATACTCGATCATACTACACAGGACCTAACCCACCACAACAGAAAAAAAACCAAAAAAAACAACACAGCGCCTACATTACAACAGTCACGCTCAAATAACAGCACCAACATAGAGTTACACACACTGCCCATACAGTCAACTACGGAACTTTTACGTCCATAAATTAGAATGCAGAGGACTAAAGACAAACACGGAAACAAGACCAAATCAAGAAAAAAGAATCACATGACAGTGCAAGAAAACCAAATAAAATGAAAAATAATAAAACCTCAACCAAATACATACACGAGGAAACACAAAGGGATAACTCCTCTGTGTTTGCGGCCTATCTTCAAAAAACTAACCAAAACAAAGTCAAAAACTACAGTGGAAGAGTAAGGAACAGAAAAGACCCATCACCAAGAGATACTCCACCAGGTTAAAGAGAATCTGTATTGTTAAAATCACACAAAAGTAAACATACCAGTGCGTTAGGGGACATCTCCTATTACCCTCTGTCACAATTTCGCCGCTCCCCGCCGCATTAAAAGTGGTTAAAAAAAGTTTTTAAAAGTTTGTTTATAAACAAACAAAATGGCCACCAAAACAGGAAGTAGGTTGATGTACAGTATGTCCACACATAGAAAATACATCCATACACAAGCAGGCTGTATACACCCTTCCTTTTGAATCTCAAGAGATCATTTGTGTGTTTCTTTCCCCCTGCAGCTATCTTCCACTGAAGTGTCAGGCTGTTTCTTCCTGCAGAGTGCAGACAGCTCTGCCTGTTTATAATTCTTCAGTATGTGAAAGCCCAGCCAGCTCAGAGAACGATTTATCCAGCTTGTAAAAGATAAGAGAGAAGAGAGAAGCTGCTCTAATCCTAAATAATACACAGGCAGTGTGCATAGAGGGGCCTGGAAGGGGGAGTTCATAGCAGAACCACAACACTGAAGAACTTGGCAGCCTTCCAGACACAGGCCTGACAAGTCTGACAAGAGAGAGATAAGTTGATTTATTACAGAGACTGTGATAGTAGAACGTGCTGCAGTAAGCCAGAACACATTAGAATAGCTTTTGGAACTTGTAGGATGATAAAAAACAGGATGCAATTTTTGTTACGGAGTCTCTTTAAGGAGGCCTGATATTCTGCCATGCCAGAATCCAAGCCCCTCTTCCCAGCTTACGCCTCTCCAAGTACCGAATTTGCCCAACCTCACCGAGTATGTTGCTCACCACCACCTGGACAGGCAAGATTTTTTGTCTAATAGCTAAATCACACCGTGCTAACCAAGTGCATCGCCTAACCACTAAACTGACTATATATAAAGTGCACAAATCATAACCGTGGCGTTGGTTAAAAGCTCCATATGCCCACTCAGCATAACTAAGATGCTCCAGAAATGGGATATTGAGGGCCCCACCCACTTGTTTATACACCTCTATATTGAAAGGACACGACAACAGGAAATGGTCCATGCTCTCCTCCAGGGCCGGGCCGAGGCATAGGCTGGAGAGGCTCCAGCCTCAGGGCGCAGTGTAGGAGGGGGCGCACAATTCATTCAGCTGTCATTCCTAATTGTGTTTGAAGCAGAAAGAAATAAGAAAAGGGGATACATGGCAGTGACTGCAAGCCAGATAACTAGATATTAAGGTGTTGGGGAGGTTGTGGGCCCTGTGGCGCCTCTTAGTCTAATAGCAATCAGTGTGTGACGGCTGGGTGGCAGGGATGGAGGGGCGCATTTTGGTGTCTCAGCCTTGGGTGCTGGAGGACCTTGTCCCGCCTCTGCTCTCCTCAACACTGCACCCTTGTCGAGGGCAAACACGTTCCACCACACTCCTGCACCTCATGTTCCCCCAAACATAAAGCTTGCCTTGGAAAGTAAGACAGGCAATGTCCCACAATTTATTCGGAATTCGCGACGAGTTAAGCACTCGTAATCCCTCCTCTAAGATTGTGCCTGGGCAATCTCTCAAGGCCAGTGTGTCATGATAGTAAGAATCCATCACCCGGACTAAGAGGGCTTTCCTCTCGGCCGATCTGATATCTTCCACCATCAATCCCCACTGCAATAATTTCTTCATACAAGGCATAACGTAGGCTGGAAGGTAGCCATGGCGTGCTCTCAAATTTTTCACTAGGCCTCCGCTCTTCCAACTTGTAAGGAAAGGCTCACACCAGGTCTGAAAAATACTAACCCAACAAGGCGGACTCTCTGCAAGCATATTACCAACATTGTACTTAATGAATATCAGAGAGAAAAAAACAATCGGGTTGACCATCCCTAGGCCACCCTCCCGCCTACTTTTGAAAGTAATGTTCCTGCGTACATGGTTCAGCTTGTTCCCCCAGAGCATCTGGAAGAACAAGCCATTGATCCTGGTATACAGGGATGCTGGAAAAATTGCAACTTAGCTGACGTATAACATGATTGGAACCAGATAGGTTTTGATCAAGTCAACCCTTTCTCTAAGAGTTAAACTCCAACTCTTCCAACGTACTACTTTTGCGCTGACATCCTCCAGTTTGCTTTCCCAATTTCGCAGGCCATAATCGCCTGGGCCGAATCTGATGCCAAGGATTTTTATTTCTGGTTGTGGCACAGGGAAGGAACCAGGAAGTTCAAAGGATTCTCCATCCTTTCCCATCCAGAAAGTTTCACTTTTATCTGGATTGATCTTTGAACCTGATGCTAACGAGTACCGAGCGATCTCTTCGGCAACCACCAACGCCTCCTCTGCCCCCGAGATCACTACAGTAACATCGTCAGCATACGCCAACACCTTCAGAGGTAAGACACCAGGGACACCCACCGGAACTCCACCAAGCGTGCCGCCATCTAGCCTCCTTACGAAAGGGTCAATGGCAAACACATATAGTAGAGAACTTAGAGGGCAACCCTGGCGGACCCCAGAACTCACCTCAAAAGGCTGGCTGACCCATCCATTGATGAGCATGAAACTTTCAGCCCCTTTGTATAGTGTCTGTAGCCAGTTAACAAACCTACCCGGCAAACCGTAAACGCAAAGCAGACGCCACAGATACTTATGATTGACTCGATCAAAAGCCTTTGACTGATCCAAGGACTGATCCTTTGACTGATTCAGCCCTGCACCGTTCCAGGACTTCCCGGACAGCTAATAATGCTGAGAGTGTGCTCCTACCTGAAATAGAACAGTGCTGATGGCGGGAAAGCATATTCGTTACCTGGGACAGATGCCAGAATAAAATTTTTGCCAGTATCTTCCTGTTGATGTTGAGAAGGCTGATGGGACGCCAATTCTCAATCATCTCAGGATCACGTCCTTTTGACAAGAGAATAACCGCAGATTGTCTCATGGAGGGCGGTAGCTGGCCCTCAGCAAGACAGTCGTTAAAAACGCCAGCCAATTGAGGAGCCAGGATGGGTGTGAAAGCCTTGTAAAATTCAGCCGTCAACCGATCTGGACCCGGGGTCTTTTTCGGCGCGAGACCTCCAATGGCCTTCGCGACTTCCTCCACAGTAATTTCTCCTGTCAAATTTGTAGCAGAAACATTCACATTTCCCACACCCGGTGTGGAAGCCAAGAAATCTTCCATCCTCGTTTCGTCAAGTGGCTTCTCTCCAAGCAGATCAGCGTAAAACTCTCTAGCGATGGATAAGATCCCCAGCCTGGACTTTGCCAGAGACCCCGATCCATCTCTGAGACCGTTGACCGTTTTAAGTGCTGAACTCTGTAATTCTGGTAAGGGTCAGGCGAGTGGTATTTACCATGATCCCTCTCCAGAATCAAAGAAGTCAGCCGGTCATATTGCTGCTGCTTGAGGCGAAGTTTGACCTCAGAGATCTCCCCCGGATCTCCGCCTTCAGAAACGAGAACGTTCAACCTCTTCCTTAGTTGCTGGTAAGCAGTGTTTTTATCAATACTTCTGCTTAATGCTAGACCCTTGAAAAATTTAATCACACGCCCTTTGACCAGTTCCCACCACTCAGACCTACTGTTAAAACAGTCCAGGATGGAAACCTGTGCATGAAAAAATTCCTCAAAGGATTGTCTTATTTTCCTTTCCAACAGCAGGGACGAATTCATCCTCCAAATACCTCTACCTCTGGGAGGAGCATCTGCAGTATTCAAGCACACCGATAGAATAAGGTGATCCGAGAATTCCACCGCCAACAGCCCTGGGGCTGAAGTAGTGAGACCCTCAGAAACAAAAAAACCTATCTAATCTGCTCCTATGACTACCTCTAATAAACGTGAAACCCGTGAGATCTGGTGAATGTCGAATATGTACATCCACCAGATCAGCCTCACTAACCAGTCTAACTAAATACCTACTATCAATGTCCACCCGGTCCCTGGTACTTGACCTGTCCCTAGCCCTAGTAACGGTGTTAAAATCACCACCAAGGATAACCGGGTAGGCACAAAAAAGGAAAGGCCTGATCTGTGTGAAAAGGCGTTTTCTCTCCCCCCTGGATTGAGGGTGGGCATAGATGTTGATAAGCCTGAGATTCTGCCCCCTCACACAGACGTCTAAGACCAAACACCTCCCCAATTCTACTTCAACTAACCGCCGGCATGTTACCATATCAGTTCTAAAAAGAACTGCCACACCACTGGCAGGCTCTCCCGCAAGAGACCAGAAACTCAGACCAGTCCTCCAGTCCCTCTCAGCCAGCCAGAGGTCAGCTGTAGAGGTGAGTCTAGTCTCCTGCAGGAAAAAAATATCAGCATCAAAGCTGACCAGAATTGAAAAAGCCAATTTTCGAGCTCTGGGATTTTTAATGCTGGCAACATTGATTGTTGCCAACATGAGTGGTGGGGGAGCAGCCATCAAGATAGTTGAAGTTTCCCTTTGTGCTTCCTAGACAAGAGACAAAAAATAAAAATAAAAGCACAACATCTATACAACAAAGAACATACACACATCAGACAGTATCTCCTTGATCAGGTGGTGACCCACCCACATCCATAGCCTCCTCCTCTGAAGAAAGGTTTTCACCCTGGTTAAGAGGTAAGGTCTCAAACCTATTTGACAACTTTATGTCAGATCTTTTACGAGTAGCTTCGGCTCTTGCTAAATCTCTTAATTCGGCAACTGTTTTGCCTTTCTTATTAACTTTTTTCAGTCTGTCCTCTGGATAGTCCGGATCATCCCGGGCACGAGGATCTTCTGCCCGAGAATCACCAGACACCCCAGACGATGGCCGAAAAGAGAAACCAGATTGGGGTTTAGGTTGAGGGGTAGGTTGGGATGCGGAAAGGGATCTTGGAAGGGAATGGGAACGGGTGTGAGGACGGGATGGGGTAAGATTTGTGGTTTCTCCAGAAGAGGTAGAAGGTACAGGCTGCCTACAGCCCCTGCCCCTTGAACCTCTCTGAGATTTGGACTGCTGCCCAGTGGAAGAAGAGTCCATGGCACCTCCTGCTGCATCCCTGACGTGATATCCCTTCACGGGCCCAGCCTTCGCTGTGGCCGTGCCGACCTGAATATCAGAGGAATTAGAATCAGAAGAACTAGGTAAAACTGACTTGGGAGGGGACACATTGGAAGTTGACAGGACAGAAACATCAAGAATAGCTTGGGCAGACTCACACCTTTCCTCTTCCATTGAGGCCAGCACAGCTTTTTTTTAACTCCGAGGGCATCTGCCACCAGGAATTCGGACACTCTGTATAGGGGTGACCCATCTCAAAACAAAAATTACATTTAATAGCCTTACATTCTTTGGCTGAGTGTCCAAATTCCTGGCACAGATTGCACCTCGGGTTAGGACAGCTACTGGCGAAATGGCCCCTCCTACCACAACGGTTGCAAGTCCTGGGCTGACCGGGGTAAAACACAGTGATGCGATCTCTCCCTATCAAAGATGACCGGGGAATATGGGTGACCACCCCATCTTTGGTACGTAATTTGATGGTCACCTCATATTCCCCCCACCATATCCCCATGTCATCCAGGACTCGCTGTGGAGGGTCCATGACGTCAGAGAAGTGCTGGACCCATGTCAGGATATCACGCACAGGGATACTCTCATTCATGGTCACAACATGGGCTTTTTTAATTAAAGACTGCCTTGATAATGGGATTACTGTAAACCCATGCCATTTATTGTTTATTGTATTTTTAAGTCTTTCTTCCATGAAGGAATCTAGCCCATGTTGTGACATGAAACTTATGTCATAGTAAGCAGGAGGAACTCCTGGAGCTAAAATAGCAAACAGATCAGCTGGCCTAAACCCCATATCCAAAAGAAAGGATACAAAAACTTTCTTATTGGGAACGACCCCTTCACTATCCCATTTAAGACGTACTACATTCCTTCTTCCTGGCACACCTGTTTCTAATTGCATCTCCAGGGGGGCTGGAACTCTTCTTCCACTAGGCACACTTCTGGCAGCCTTAGCATAGGACAAAGGTTTTGTTTTTTGAGTTTGGTTATCAGGGAGAACAAGGGCTGTCAAATCCGAGAGTGGCCCCAGGGGCGGGAAATCTCCACCCCTGATTACACCCACCAAACCCAGCACCTCCAATGTCATAGACTCCACAGGTTTCTACAAATCCACAATTGCTTTGGCTTTTTCTATATCCTGCAAAACTTGAAGGCGTTTTGGGATGTGATTTTTGCAAGCTTCCCTGATTTCCTCAGGAGCATGCCTACCCAACCCTATTATTGAATCTGCAAAGACCTGTTTTCCCGATTGATCGTGCCAGAGAATCCTATCACCTGTAATAATAAATCTCTGACTCCCCGCCCTGAAATCAGCTTGTAAACCAATATCTGGGGATCACCCGCACCTACTGTATGAATATTCTCAAATGTACCTCCGCATTCTAACGTATGGATCATAACATCATCCAAGTGACCATCTAAGATAATAAATCTTTTCTTTTCAATTCTATAAATTGTTTCAAATGAGCAAAATTCTGTAATAATATCTTCTAAGACTATTTCAGGTGGTTCTTCCTCTGACACAACCTCGTCTCCTGCCATTTCTCTATGGCAAGCTATTTTCCTTTCACTACGTTCTGAAAAAGGGTTTTTTTCAAACATTTTGTGTAGTACAGAAATCCTTTTAACCACTTCACCACTGAGGGGTTTTACCCCTTGAGCACCAGAGCAATTTTCACCTTTCAGCACTCCTTCCATTCATTCGTCTATAACTTTATCATTACTTATCGCAATTAAATGAACTATATCTTGTTTTTTCCGCCACCAATTAGGCTTTCTTTAGGTAGGACATTATGCCAAGAAATATTTTATTCTAAATATGTTTTAATGGGAAAATAGGAAAAATGTGGGAAAAAATTCATTATTTTTCAGTTTTCGGCCATTATAGTTTTTAAATAATGCATGCTACTGTAATTAAAACCCATGAAATGTATTTGCCCATTTGTCCCGGTTATAAAACAGTTTAAATTATGTCCCTATCACAATGTTTGGCGCCAATATTTTATTTGGAAATAAAGGTGCATTTTTTTCAGTTTTGCATCCATCCCTAATTACAAGCCCAGTAACAGTGTTGTACCCTCCTGACATAAAAATTTAAAAAGTTCAGTCCCTAAGGTAACTATTTATGTATTTTTTTAATTGTAAATTGTTTAATTTTTTTTAATTATAAAAAAAAATAAAAATAAAAATGGGGAGTGTGGGAGGTAATGAGTTATTTTTTTGTGTATAAGTAATGATTTGTATGTGAAAAAGGCTTTAGGGTGTAGTTTTACTATTTGGCCACAAGATGGCAACAGTAACTTTTTGTTTAATGCGACCTTCAAGTGTCCTTCTGGACGCTTGGAGGAAGTACCAGGAGGCTGGGTAAGTTTTTTTTTTTTCACGTAGCGGAAAAGCAGCGGATCATTGCGAGGCTCAGATCAACGAACGGGAATGGATTTTCCCGTTCATTGATCTCCGGGCGAGCGGCAGGTGGCGTGTTTTCCCGCGGGAGTGCGCGCTAGAGCGAGTGGGAGCGCGGGCAGCGGCGGGAGCGCGGAAAGTACGGATTTCTCCATCCCTGGGGGTGAAAGGATGGAAAAAGGGACGGAGAAATTCGTACGGGCGGGGGTAAAGTGGTTAAAAAATGTTTTCTTATATCGATCCTCATTCGGTGTTCCTTGATTACATGCAGAACTATCATTGTTATTCTCGCCCTCCTGATTACACGTAGATTCAATTACCACATTTTCAGTATCGGCTAACACAAGCTCATTTTTTATTTATTTATTTATTTATTTATTTGTTGTATTTATAAAGCGCCAACATATTACGCAGCGCTGGACATTAATTTTTAGCAGATTTGTTATGACCCTTGTGTTTCTTCTTTTCAGATTCTTTTTTCTCTGAAAAAGAAGAAACATCTTCCCCCTGTTTTCCACATTCGTTATCCACAGAGAGAGATTCTGCACTTCCTTTCCCCTCACATTCTACATCTTGTGAAAAGGGAGCATTCTCATCAACAATAATATCATTTTTATCTAACAAATCTTTAGAAGGCATTAAACAACCGCTACCTAATGAAACAGATATAGAGGTATCCGCTGCACTCATATCTATGTCCATAGACTCACGTTTGTCATTGTCTCCACACAAACCTTTCTCTATTTCTGAAGGGAACATCTCCCCAAACATATTGATAGGACCATCTTCTACCTGTGTATTACCCAGCCCTTGCTGTGCGGGACCAGCGCTGCACACCACCTTATTCCCAGCATTAACCACTTGCCGACCAGGGGTGATTTGCCTGATCTGTGCTGCGTGGGCTCTCCAGCCCGCAGCACAGATCAGTATTATGCCAGGGCGATCAGACTTCCCCCCCCTTTTTTCCCCACTAGGGGGATGTCCTGCCGGGGGGGGGTCTGATCGCCGCCGGCCATCTGCGTTTTGCGGGGGGGCTCCTCAAAGCCCCCCTCCGCAGCCATTTCCGCCCTCTGCCTTCTTACCTCCCTCCCTCCCTCTTTCCGTAATGCGCAGGACGGAGTTCCGTCCTGCGCATTGAAGGATAGGCTTCCGCCAATCAGATGCCATCTATCCCCGACCAATCAGAGGCCGGAGATCGCCGATCTGCCCTACGGCGCTGCTGCGCAGCAGCGCCGTATGATGTAAACAGCGGGGATTTCTTCCCCGCGTGTTTACATTTTGCCGGCGAGCCGCGATCGGCGGCTCTCCGGCTGTTCACGGAGACACCCTCCGTGAACTGACATGGAAAGGCCGCTCGATCGAGCGGCCGTTTCCATGGTAACCCGCAGACGACCAGTTTACGCCAATCGGCGTTAGCTGGTCGTCAAGAGGTTAATGTACTCACGAGAAAGTTCCTCCTTCTTATCATTTTGTCTCAGACGACTTTCAGAAAGTACACCTGACTCCACAGTACCTTCCCCCTCAGGCGTACTTCCTTCCGCAAACGGAAGTCCGCTTTGCACTTCACTAGCGGCCACTTCCGGTTTGCAGTGACACAATGCCAGCCTCTCGGAAAGGCCCGCCCCCTGGAGTTCTCCGCTCTCCTCAGCGCCATTTTGCGGGGAGAACAAGGTGAACACTGGTTCTATGCCAGCATACCGTCCCTCGGATGAAAGAACCCCAATTGTTACTGCAGATTGGGCACCTGCAGCAGTCACATCAGGGCAAACATGTGGCTCCGCAATATACTCCTCCTCCCGATGTCCACCAACACCATTAGTGCTCTCCTGGGACTCCTGTTTAGCAGACTCCTTTTCCACCAGGTAGACTTTTTCTTTACTTTCCTCCTTTCTTCCACTCGATATTTCATCGATGCTGACTCCTTGGTCTTTAGTGGCACCTTGCAACACGGTACCCTCCGTTTTCTTGGTACTCACATTAGCCATCTGATTGAGGTTTCCACACTCCACAGCCTTTCTTTCTTCCCTATGCGCAATCCTTAATGATGCTCTCCTGGTTACCCCACTCGCACCCTCTACACCCATACCAGAACTCCCAGGGGCACTTTCATTTACAATACCCCCAGTTGTCTCAGCATGAATGACAGATGTCTGTGTGGGAGTTTCATTCACAAAGGACACCATATCTTTTTCCAGGCTTTGCTCAGAGTTTTCTTCCTCCTCCTCACTGCTGTCCAAACCTTCCACTGGGATTAGAGGCTTGAATCTTCTCTGGCACTTTAAGGTTTCTTTAAACAGACCACCATTTTCTTCCAGCTGTTTTAAGTAAAGTTTTTGCTCACTATACTTTTTCTTTATTTCCACCAACCTTCTATCCGTGCGCAGCAGTTTGTCGTTCCTAGTGTTGGGCGAACATCTAGATGTTCGGGTTCGGGCCGAACAGGCCGAACATGGCCGCGATGTTCGGGTGTTCGACCCGAACTCCGAACATAATGGAAGTCAATGGGGACCCGAACTTTTGTGGTTTGTAAAGCCTCCTTACATGCTACATACCCCAAATTTACAGGGTATGTGCACCTTGGGAGTGGGTACAAGAGGAAAAAAAAATTTAGCAAAAAGAGCTTATAGTTTTTGAGAAAATCGATTTTAAAGTTTCAAAGGGAAAACTGTCTTTTAAATGCGGGAAATGTCTGTTTTCTTTGCACAGGTAACATGCTTTTTGTCGGCATGCAGTCATAAATGTAATACATATAAGAGGTTCCAGGAAAAGGGACCGGTAATGCTAACCCAGCAGCAGCACACGTGATGGAACAGGAGGAGGGTGGCGCAGGAGGAGAAGGCCACGCTTTGAGACACAACAACCCAGGCCTTGCATGAGGACAAGAAGCGTGCGGATAGCATGCTTTGTACCACCATGCAGTCATAAATGTAATAAAGATAAGTGGTTCAATAAACAGGGACCACGCGGCAACGCTAACCCAGCAGCAGCACACGTGATGGAACAGGAGGAGGCGCAGGAGGAGAAGGCCACGCTTTGTGAGACACAACAACCCAGGCCTTGCATGAGGACAAAAAGCGTGCGGATAGCATGCTTTGTACCGCCATGTAGTCATAAATGTAATAAAGATAAGAGGTTCAATAAACAGGGACCACGCGGCAACGCTAACCCAGCAGCAGCAGCAGCAGCAGCACACGTGATGGAACAGGAGGAGGCGCAGGAGGAGAAGGCCACGCTTTGTGAGACACAACAACCCAGGCCTTGCATGAGGACAAAAAGCGTGCGGATAGCATGCTTTGTACCGCCATGTAGTCATAAATGTAATAAAGATAAGAGGTTCAATAAACAGGGACCACGCGGCAACGGTAACCCAGCAGCAGCAGCAGCAGCAGCAGCACACGTGATGGAACAGGAGGAGGCGCAGGAGGAGAAGGCCACGCTTTGTGAGACACAACAACCCAGGCCTTGCATGAGGACAAAAAGCGTGCGGATAGCATGCTTTGTACCGCCATGTAGTCATAAATGTAATAAAGATAAGAGGTTCCATAAACAGGGACCACGCGGCAACGGTAACCCAGCAGCAGCAGCAGCAGCAGCAGCACACGTGATGGAACAGGAGGAGGCGCAGGAGGAGAAGGCCACGCTTTGTGAGACACAACAACCCAGGCCTTGCATGAGGACAAAAAGCGTGCGGATAGCATGCTTTGTACCGCCATGTAGTCATAAATGTAATAAAGATAAGAGGTTCCATAAACAGGGACCGGCAACGGTAACCCAGCAGCAGCAGCAGCAGCAGCAGCAGCAGCACACGTGATGGAACAGGAGGAGGCGCAGGAGGAGAAGGCCACGCTTTGTGAGACACAACAACCCAGGCCTTGCATGAGGACAAAAAGCGTGCGGATATAGCAGCAATGCTTTTTGCCGCCATGCAGTCATAAATGTAATACAGATGAGAGGTTCAATAAACAGGGACCGGAAACGCTAAACCATCCCAGATGTTCATCGGTCATGTTACTTGGTTGGGGTCCAGGAGTGTTGCGTAGTCGTTTCCAATCCAGGATTGATTCATTTTAATTTGAGTCAGACGGTCTGCATTTTCTGTGGAGAGGCGGATACGCCGATCTGTGATGATGCCTCCGGCAGCACTGAAACAGCGTTCCGACATAACGCTGGCTGCCGGGCAAGCCAGCACCTCTATTGCGTACATTGCCAGTTCGTGCCAGGTGTCTAGCTTCATGCCCGGTTTCAGGTCCAGCGGTGCCAGCCACAAATCCGTCTGTTCCTTTATTCCCCTCCAAATTTCCTCCCCTGTGTGCTGCTTATCCCCAAGGCAGATCAGCTTCAGCAACGCTTGCTGACGCATGCCAACAGCTGTGCTGCACTGCTTCCACGATCCTACTGCTGCTGGTGCTGGGTTAGCATTTCCGGATGAGGTACAGCTTTGAGATGCGTTGGAGGAGAAGGAGTCAGAGAGGTAGGTGCTGCTGTTGTTATCCAGCTGTTTGCGGCGTGGGCAACACCCGCGCCGTAGCAGGTGAGGAATCGCTGCCAGGCTCCACAAGGTTCACCCAGTGCGCGGTAAGGGAGATGTATCGACCCTGGCCGAACGCACTCGTCCAGGTGTCAGTGGTGAGGTGAACCTTGCAGGCAACGGCATTCTTCAAGCTTCGGGTTATTTAGCTGACCACGTGCTCATGCAACTCAGGCACTGCAGAGCGCGCAAAGTGGTAGCGGCTGGGAACAACGTAACGTGGGATGGCCACTGACATCATGCCCTTGAAGCTGTTTGTCTCCACCACTCGATATGGCAGCATTTCGCAGGCCAGAAGCTTGGCTATGCTGGCTGGCTGTTACTGCCACGGCCCGGGGGTCATTTGCTGGCAATTTCCTCTTGTGCTCAAACATCTCAGAGACAGACAACTCAACCGTAGCGCTGCACACCGAAGGGCTGTTGGTTGTTGTGTTTGATGAACACTGGGAGACCTCAAGAGCACTAGTCCGGAAAGTGACAGTGTCAGCATCGTCTGATGTTTGTGAATGTTGTGAACCACGCAATGGCTGGGCTACTGCTGCTGCTGAGGCGGGTCTGGTGGTGAGTCTGGTGAACCCAAGGGAGGCAGTGTTGCTGGTGGTACCCTGTCCTGCCGCGTTTGCCCACAGAGTGGGATGTTTGGATAGAATGTGGCGGCTCATGCTGGTGGTGGAGAGGTTGTTAATACTTTTCCCCCTGCTCAGGCGGGTCTTGCACACCTTGCAAATCGCCATGGTAACATCCTCAGTGCAGTCTTCAAAGAAAGCCCAGACTTTAACTGGCTGAGGACTCGGACCTCGTGCGTGATGTGCTGGTGCTGCTTAACCCACTGCTGGACGCTTGAGAGGTCATCCAAGTAATTATCTGGTCCTGTTCTTTTGGATCTGTGAGGGTTGTTGTCCTGGACAACATGGGCAGTATTGAGTGGGTTTTCTTGGGTGCTCCCCTGTGGCCTGTACGTGAACCGTCAGGGGAAACACCTCTTCCCTTGCCCCTCCCTCTTTCACCGGATTTCTTCCTCATTTCACTTATCCTTAAAGTACACGCTGACTGGCAGCAGTACAGTGGCAGTACAGAAATGCTATACAGTGGTGGGTGAGCGGTGTACCACTATTGTCAGCAGTGACACAGAGCACAATGCTATACAGTGGCGGGTGAGCGGTGTACTACTGTTCCCAGCAGACACAGAGTGGAAGTAAACACAATGCTATATAGTGTGGCTGAGCGGTGTACACAGAGTGTCAGTAAACAATGGTATATAGTCTGGCTGAGCGAGCGGTGTACTACTGTTCCCAGCAGAATCAGAGTGGCAGTAAACAATGGTATATAGTCTGGCTGAGCGGTGTACACAGAGTGTCAGTAAACAATGGTATATAGTCTGGCTGAGCGGTGTACACAGAGTGTCAGTAAACAATGGTATATAGTCTGGCTGAGCGGTGTACACAGAGTGGCAGTAAACACAATGCTATATACTCTGGCTGAGCGAGCGGTGTACTACTGTTCCCAGCAGACACAGAACAGTGAACAGAATGCTATATAGTGTGGCTGAGCGAGCGGTGTACCACTATTCCCAGCAGACACAGAACAGTGAACAGAATGCTATATAGTGTGGCTGAGCGGGCGGTGTACCACTATTCCCAGCAGACACAGAACAGTGAACAGAATGCTATATAGTGTGGATGAGCGAGCGGTGTACCACTATTCCCAGCAGACACAGAACAGTAAACAGAATGCTATATAGTGTGGCTGAGCGAGCGGTGTACCACTATTCCCAGCAGACACAGAACAGTGAACAGAATGCTATATAGTGTGGCTGAGCGAGCGGTGTACCACTATTCCCAGCAGACACAGAACAGTGCACAGAATGCTATATAGTGTGGCTGAGCGAGCGGTGTACCACTATTCCCAGCAGACACAGAACAGTAAACAGAATGCTATATAGTGTGGCTGAGCGAGCGGTGTACCACTATTCCCAGCAGACACAGAACAGTAAACAGAATGCTATATAGTGTGGCTGAGCGAGCGGTGTACCACTATTCCAAGCAGACACAGAACAGTGAACAGAATGCTATATAGTGTGGCTGAGCGAGCGGTGTACCACTATTCCCAGCAGACACAGAGTGGCAGTAAACAGAATGCTATATAGTGTGGCTGAGCGAGGTACACAGAGTGGCAGTAAACAGAATGCTATATAGTGTGGCTGAGCAAGCGGTGTACTACTATTCCCAGCAGACACAGAGTGGCAGTAAACAGAATGCTATATAGTGTGGCTGAGCGAGGTACACAGAGTGGCAGTAAACAGAATGCTATATAGTGTGGCTGAGCAAGCGGTGTACTACTGTTCCCAGCAGTGACACAATGACAGGGGGGACCCTGGCTAGCGTGGCTGGAGCGCGAACTACCCTGCCTGCCTACCCAAAGCTAAACCCACAGACAAATGGCGGAGATATGACGTGGTTCGGGTATTTATTTACCCGAACCACGTGACCGTTCGGCCAATCAGAGCGCGTTCGGGTCCGAACCACGTGACCCGTTCGGCCAATCACAGCGCTAGCCGAACGTTCGGGGAACGTTCGGCCATGCGCTCTTAGTTCGGCCATATGGCCGAACGGTTTGGCCGAGCACCGTCAGGTGTTCGGCCGAACTCGAACATCACCCGAACAGGGTGATGTTCTGCAGAACCCGAACAGTGGCGAACACTGTTCGCCCAACACTAGTCGTTCCATGTCACACCATATTTGTGTTTGATTTCTACAAAACTGAATTTCAGTTGTGTGAGTTCTGTATTACAGCCGTTCACAGCCGTTATCCACTCCACAACATCATCGACGACAGCTTTGCCAGCCACTTCTCCACTCCCCAGGTAAGCCAGGCTAGGGGGGGTATGAGCCGGCTGCTCCATCTCCGGAGCAGCTGGCTAGCACAGGAAAGGTCTCTGCTAGGCCAAGGCCTCCATGCAGGGGCCTCCAGTCCACTCCTGTCCAAAGAACTGGCACGAAGTTTGGCTAAAAATTCCACCACTGAAGATCCACCACTGGAAGTCAGGAGCGCGTACGTTAAAAAGGGGCGCTGGGAAAAAAGGGCGCCGGGTTTTTAACGATAAGCATGGATAACGTTTAAAAAAATATTGTACTGTTTTTCGTTTAAAATTAATGTTTTATAAAGGTATAAATCATTAAAGGGATACTGTAGGGGGGTCGGGGGAAAATGAGCTGAACTTACCCGGGGTTTCTAATGGTCCCCCGCAGACATCCTGTGTTGGCGCAGCCACTCCCTAATGCTCCGGCCCCGCCTCCGGTTCACTTCTGGAATTTCTGACTTTAAAGTCAGAAAACCACTGCGCCTGCGTTGCCGTGTCCTCGCTCCCGCTGATGTCACCAGGAGTGTACTGCGCAGACACAGACCATACTGGGCCTGCGCTGTGCACTCTTGATGACATCAGCGGGATCGAGGACACGGCAACGCAGGCGCAGTGGTTTTCTGACTTTAAAGTCAGAAATTCCAGAAGTGAACCGGAGGCGGGGCCGGAGCATCGGTGAGCGGCTACGCGGGCACAGGATGTCTGCGGGAGACCATTAGAAGCCCCGGGTAAGTTCAGCTCATTTTCCCCCGACCCCCCTACAGTATCCCTTTAAATAATGTGCATTAAATCGGCAATGGTAAAAACGTTAATCTTTCGTTTAAATAGTGAAACGTATAATAACGTTTAAAAACAAAATTTACTAAGTAACCCTCCCTGTACCTACCCCTAACCCCTAGACCCCCCTGTTGATGCCTAAACCTAAGACCCCCCCTGTTGGTGCCTAAGTAACCCTCCCTGTACCTACCCCTAACCCCTAGACCCCCCTGTTAGTGCCTAAACCTAAGACCCCCCTGTTGGTGCCTAAACCTAAGACCCCCCTGTTGGTGCCTAAACCTAAGACCCCCCTGTTGGTGCCTAAACCTAAGACCCCCCTGTTGGTGCCTAAACCTAAGACCCCCCTGTTGGTGCCTAAACCTAAGACCCCCCTGTTGGTTTTTTCGTTTAAAAATAATGTAAAAAAAAAAAATGTACTGTTTTTCGTTTAAAAGTAATGTTTAAAAAAATATTGTACTGTTTTTCGTTTAAAAATAAACTTTAAAAATGTATAAATCATTAAATAATGTGTAATCATGAGAAACAGTAATAAAACATTAAGTCTCCGGGCGCCGCTTTTAAAACGTTATTTTTCTCCGGCGCCCTTTTTTCCTATCGGGCGCCCATTAAACGATATTTATTATAGGAGTGAATGGCGGCGCCCGATTTGTCCACTAGCCTCAGGCGCCCGAATTTACTGTTCCCGTCAGGTGCTCCTTCACACACACCCTCACCACTCTGGTAGGATTAGTTTGTGAGCTCCTCTGAGGACAGTCAGTGACATGACTATGTACTCTGTAATGTGCTGCAGAAGATGTCAGTGCTATATAAATACATAATAATAATATGGTAGGACATTAGACTATGACTATGGTAGGATTAGAGTGTGAGCTCTTCTGAGGACAGTCAGTGCCATGACTATGCACTCTGTAATCAGGGCCGGCCCGCCCATGAGGCGGGGTGAGGCGGGTTCCTCAGGCGGCAGAAAGTGGAGGGGCGGCACCAGACATAAAGAGGTGTGACTGCGGAGAGGAGAGAGAGTGCAGGCTGCAGTGCAGACTCTGCAGTGAAGTCCGGCTGCTCCTGTGGTGCCCGAGCCCGCCTCCGACCCCGTGCCTGCACTGCACACACGGTGAGTGGCCCTCCGCTGAGACCGAGTCTGCCTGGACTGTGTTCTGGGACCCGCGGCCGCCCCCTATTAGGCTGTGTGCACCGCCTGCCAGTTCTGCTGCCATGTGCCACCCATGATGCCGCTGGGCCCGGCCTCCGAGTCCGACGACTCCGAGCTCTGCTGCCTCTCCTGTCTCCTCCAAGGCTGTGACGCAGCGCTGTCTAAGCCTGCTGATGGCGGCGGCTGCCGCCCGCTCTGCTGCCCTGGCCTTGCCTGATTGACACGGTCCCAGCAGGAGGGGAACAGCGCGGAGATGAGGGAGAGTTGTGCGGACGACGGGGAAGGGGGGCAATCTCCCCCTCCTTCCCTCACCTTAGGTGCTCTCCCTCCCTCGCTGTCCCCTCCATTACTGTCCAGGCGGCTGGCGCAGCGGGCGGAACTCACCTCCGTCTCGCTCCAGCGCCGGAAGTTCGGGTGCGCAGCCGCTGCTCTGGTCTGGACCAGACCGGAGTAGCGGCAGATCCATCCGTCGCTGCGACGAGACGGAGGTAAGTTCCGCCCACCGCTGCCAGCCACCCGGACAGTAATGGAGGGGACAGCGAGGGAGGGAGAGCACCTAAGGTGAGGGAAGGAGGAAGGAGATTGCCCCCCTTCCCCGCCGTCCGCACAACTCTCCCTCATCTCTGTGCTGTTCCCCTCCTGCCTTGGGAGGGACACCTGGCTACCTACTCTGGGGACATATATCCCTGCCTACATATACTGGGGACACATATACACCTGGCTACATATACTGGGACATATACCCCTGCCTACATATACTGGGCATATATACCCCTGACTATATATACTGGGCACATATACCCCTGACTATATATACTGGGCACATATACCCCTGACTATATATACTGGGCACATATTATACCCCTGACTATATATACTGGGCACATATTATACCCCTGACTACATATACTGGGCACATATACCCCTGACTATATATACTGGGCACATATTATACCCCTGGTTACATATACTGGGCACATATACCCCTGGTTACATATACTCGGCACATATACCCCTGGCTACATATACTGGGCACATATATTCCTGGCTACATATACTGGGCACATATACCATTGCCTACATATACTGGGCACATATACCCCTGGCTACATATACTGGGCACATATACCTCTGGCTACCTGTTCTGTGGACATCTCTACCCCTGGCTACCTGTTCTGGGGACATCTATACTGCTGGCCACCTATTCTGGGGACACCTATAGACCTGGGGCTACCTATTTTTGGGGATCCACTGCTGTCAGATTCAGTGTATTTTGGGGAACTGCTGCCAGGTGAGAGGTGTCTACCATATTAAGGGGGCATTCTGCAAATTTATGTGAAATGCTGTCTATTTATGTGCTTTATGACTGCTGAATTTGTCTTGTTGGGGGCCTCATGATTTGTTGGGGGCCTCATGATTGCTGAATTTGTCTTGTTGGGGGCCTCATGATTGCTAAATTTGTCTTGTTGGGGGCCTCATGATTGCTAAATTTGTCTTGTTGGGGGCCTCATGATTGCTGAGTTGGGGGTGGGGGGTCGACCGGGGGGCGCCTTCATGATCTTTGCCTCAGGGGCAGCAGAAAGTCCAGGACCGGCCCTGTCTGTAAAGTGCTGCAGAAGATGTCAGTGCTATATAAATACATAATAATAATAATAGTATGGTAGGACATTAGACTATGACTATGGTAGGATTAGAGTGTGATCTCCTCTGAGGACAGTCAGTGTCATGACTATGTACTCTGTAATGTGCTGCAGAAGATGTCAGTGCTATATAAATACATAATAATAATAGTATGGTAGGACATTAGACTATGACTATGGTAGGATTAGAATGTGAGCTCCTCTGAGGACAGTGAGTGACATGACTATGTACTCTGTAAAGTGCTGCAGAAGATGTCAGTGCTATATAAATACATAATAATAATATGGTGGGACATTAGACTATGACTATGGTAGGATTAGATTGTGAGCCCCTCTGAGGACAGTCAGTGACATGACTATGTACTCTGTAATGTGCTGCAGAAGATGTCAGTGCTATATAAGTACATAATAATAGTATGGTAGGACATTAGACTATGTCTATGGTAGGATTAGAGTGTAAGCTCCTCTGAGAACAGTCAGTGACATGACTATGTACTCTGTAATGTGCTGCAGAAGATGTCAGTGCTATATAAATACATAATAATAATATGGTAGGACATTAGACTATGACTATGGTAGGATAAGAGTGTGAGCCCCTCTGAGGACAGTCAGTGACATGACTATGCACTCTGTAATGTGCTGCAGAAGATGTCAGTGCTATATAAATACATAATAATTTATCTTTCTATCGCATATATTTGTTAATCACTGAAATAATCTGAAGAAACAGAGAGAACCATAGAATTACATTTAAAGGTTATTTTTTTTTCCCATACTAGGAGATAATTTTCACAAGTAATATTGGGTCAGAGTATTAAAGCGGACCTGAACTCAGAACTCCTCTCTGCTATAAAAGATACACAACAGCATAATAACCTTTACAGAAACAATGTATTTATTTCTTACAGCTGATACAAATCTTACAAATATTATAAATCTGAATGCTTGGATGTTTGTTACTCGATCACACAACAATGGCTGAATGGATTTGAATTAAATTTGGCACACACATAGTACATTACCTGGAATAGCATATAGGATACTTTATATGCCTATAGCCAAAAAGTGGGCAGAGACAAATACAAGTTTCACTGGAAAATGTAAACTGCAGCCATTCTTACACTTTTATGGCAGGGTTCTCAAACTTTGCACAGTTGGTCGTTGGGTGACTGAGATTAATATTCAGAAAAGTGGGAGGAGCCCACAAAAGCCAATCAAAATTCGCCTATCGATTTTCATGGGGAATATTGCATTGCTTCCATTCTAGCACTATTAATGGCACAAGCCTCAAACCTGGTACAGTTTGTAATTTGGTGACTGGGGTTCAAATTCAGAAAAAGGGGGTGGAGCCACAAACAGCCAACCAGATTTGTTTCATTTCAATGCAAATTATTGATGCCAAAGACCGCAAAGCTCACAAACTAGGTCAGTGAGTAATTGAGTGGTAGGGTTAGAAAAAGTGGGTGGAGCCGACACCAGCCAAATGCATACCCGGGCAACGCCAGGTCATCAGCTAGTACTAAGATAAATCTGCACAGTTTCTACTTCCCGATTCATGGAAGCAGACATATTGGTTACAGCCTGTGCTTTCAAATGGGCTTATCTGCTTATCTGCCATAGGCAGACATGTGACACAGGGGAGGATCAAATTACAGCTTAAAGGGAACCAGAGTCGAAGCATCCTCATGTATTTTACCATATATATCAGTGGGAACATTAGAGAAAACCCCCTACCCTACTCTCTGTTTCATTATTTACTGTTCAGATTGCTTCTTAACAGCCCCGATAAAATCCCCGACTGAGCATTCAGTCTGGCTTTGCTATAATGACTCAGCTATAATGATTCCTGAGCAGAGCAACAAGGGGGCAGGCTAGGGCTTGAAAAGACAGCACAGAAGACAGACTCAGCTATAATGATTCCTGATAAAAGCCAGACTGAATGCTCAGTCGGAGATTTTATCAGGACTGATTAGAAGCAGGCTGAGCAGTGAAGGATGAAATAGAGAGCAGGGTAGGTGTTTTCTCTAATGTTCCCACTGATATATATGGTAAAATACATAAGGATGCTTCGTCTCTGGTTCACTTTAAGATTAGTCACAGATGAAGGGGAATTAGACAGGCTAAACTCTCTGGATACATACAGGGTGCATTTCTTTCTGTTTTCCTTCTGTCTTGTGCAAGAGTTCAGCTCCACTTTAATATTAGCCGTGGGTCAGAGCTGCCACCAGGACATTAACAAACTTCTCCCAGGCGGACTGGACCTGAGGGGTGAACTCAGCTCCCAACCTAGCGGCCAGAAGGATCACCAAAGACTCACACAGGTGCTGCAGACAGAAAAGACAGAAATGACTAATTAGGCAAGCAGATAAGTGCATCAACTATAAGCCACTGTGACACATAGTAGAATGCAGTCAATTATTCAGGATACACAATTTTATGTTAAAGGAACCACTAATTAAAAATATTTTTTAATACTCTATATTGGGGTACACATTACCACTAGTGCTAGGGGCACTTTATTTATTCATCCACTTCTCTCTCCCTCTCTCCCTGCTTAAAAATCCCCCTTCATTCCTCACACAGCTCACAAATATACCTCACTGTGTCACAGCATGCAGGAGACATGAGGAAGTAACAGCTAACTAGATGAGCTGTAATATTGCTGAAATATAACTAGCAGTCGGGTAGTGTATACACACTACTCCTGACTAACTGACTGGCTTGTGAAGTTACACTCCAGGCTGCATCTACTTTGTAGGCTGCTATGAGAGGGAGAGACACTGTTTACAAAGGCATTATCAGGATCTATATCAGTCAGAGAAGCAAAGATTATAAACACACATTGCTGGAAACTTTAACCCTTTACCACCATCTGAATAATGCTGGGTACACACAATGGGCCTGATTCACAAAGCGGTGCAAAGTGTTTGCACGCCTGTGAAAAGCCCTTTATCACGCCTAAACTCAGTTTAGGCGTGATAAAATGAAACTCGCGTGAAATTCCCGCGCGCAAAGTTTTGCGCACGCAATCGCGCGGCGCACGGTGCAGTGCGCGCGATTCGCCCATTAAACCCTATGGGCACTGCGTGATAAAGAGCACAAAACGGTGCTAACTCAGCAGTGCAAAGGTTATCACGCCTAAAGTCTTTTAGGTGTGATAACTGAGTTATCACCGCTTTGTGAATCAGGCCCAATGCATTTTTTCGGGTCCATTTTCCATTCGATCGATTTTCGATTCTTTTTTTTCCTCTCGATTTCCCACTCTATTCTTTTATGTTTTCTTATCAATTTCCATTCACTTCTATGACAAATCGAGCGGTAAAACGATAAAACGATTGAAAGTAATCTCGGACATGATGGAAATTATCAATCGAATGCATCTGTCGAATGTAAAAATGCAACGTGTGTACCCAGCATAACATTCTTTCAGCAAGGTGATTATTAAACTATACACTGAGGAGTTGATAGCAACCCCCTGTGCAGTAACATGGTCTAGCCCTCTAAGAGCCCGGCACTTTTGTATCTATAACTGATGGAGGATTTTACAGCAGAGAGGCAGAGCTGTGTGAGGAAGGAAACTGCTCCTAGTACTTGTGGTAATACGTGCCCTAACATATAGCATAAAAAAAAGTTGTGTTAATCGACAGCATTCCTTTAAAGAGACTCTGAAGCGAACAAAAATTGCTGTTTTTACCTGCTAGTTCGCTTCAGTAGTCTCATTAGATGTAAACCGCCGCATCCCCGCCGCAAAACGAGGGCTTTAGACCCCCCAAATCCCCGGGGGGCAATCCGGCTGGCGCTTCCTCAGAGGCAGAGCTTTCAGCTGCAGCTCTGCCTCTCCTGACATCAATCGCCGTGCGGATCTCCGCCTCTCCCTGCCCCTCTCAGTGAAGGAAGAGTGAGAGGGACGGGGAGAGGCAGCGATATGCGGCGATTGACATCAGTAGAGGCAGAGCTACAGCAGAAAGCTCTGCCTCTGAGGAAGCGCCAGCAGGATTGCCCCTGGAGATTTGGGGAGTCTAAAGCCCTCGTTTTGCGGCGGGGATGCGGCGGTTTACATCTAATGAGAGTACTGTAGCGAACTAGAAGGTAAAAATAGCAATTTTTGTTCACTTCAGTGTCTCTTTAAATATCCAAGTTTCAGCAGCAGAAAGACTTCCTATACCTATATATTGCTGTACATTGGTATGTTGCCCCGCCCTTCACTCCCACTCAGGGCCCTTTCACACAGGGGCAGTGTGGCATTTTTACGGCGCTTCGCAACAGAAGTGACGTTTTTCGCTGCATCCCTGACACAGGTCCAAAACTATGTTAATGCAAAAAGAATATTGGCATTTTCACAGATTCTGGAAGACCAGGTATCAGTGGCACTGGCTACAGAGCTCTCAGAAAAAAAAAACATTCCGCAGAGATACATCTGACAGGACTAGAGATGTCCCCACCTGTGATAAATTTCAAAATGTATCAGAGAAAGGAAAGATTTTACAATCGGCAAACAATGACTAAATAATTTATAAATTAATCTTGTAAAAAAATACAAATTTTTTTTTTTTTTATTCATTGTTATTTTGACTACAGTTGCTCTTTTATGTTGGGTGTAAACTGTCTCTATTTGTGTCCAGGCCAAATACTGCAGCTCCACCTCATTTGCTGTTTGTATTTACAGTATTTTAGCTTTGCTTAACCAAACATTTTATTATTATTATTAAAGGACAACTGACAAAAATTAAAATCTTCTATGAACTCACCATACTCCTAACGGAATACCTTGGGGTGTCTCCTTTCTAAAATAGGGCCACTTGTGGGGTTCCTATACTGCCCTGGCATTTTAGGGACCCTAAGGCCTCGTTCACATCATTTAGCGCAGATGGCTGTGCGATCGGAACGCAACGCGTCCAATCGCACGCCATCTGCGCGCCTATGCGCTGCGCTGCAGATCCCATTTATTACAATGAATGGGATCTGCGCTGCGATTCACAAAAATGCGTGCAGTACACGATAGCGCAATCGCGCTGCCACGCATCGCATATGATGGGAACGGTAGAAGGGCTGTCTATGTCCTTCTACCGTTCTTGCGTGTCGCACACTATACGCGCTGCCAAAATGCGCACGGCAGCGCGTATAGTCTGGCCTAAACCATGAGGAGTAGTCTAGAAACCAAATACCTCAAAATGACCTGTGAAATCCTAAAGGTACTCATAGGACGTTGGGCCCCTTAGCGCACCTAGGCTGCAAAAAAGTGTCACATGTGGTATCGCCATACTCCGGAGAAGTAGTATAATGTGTTTTGGGGTGTATTTTTACACATACCCATGCTGGGTGGGAGAAATTGTGTGTAAAAAGAAAAAAAAAACTCATTTACAGAGATATTTCTCCAACCCAGCATTTCTATGTGTAAAAATACACCCCAAAACACATTATACTACTTCTCCCGAGTACGGCGGTACCACATGTGTGGCACTTTTTTTGAGCCTAACTGTGCTAAGGGGTCCAAAGTCCTATGATCACCTTTAGGCTTTACAGGGGTGCTTACAATTTAGCACCCACCAAAATGCCAGGACAGTAAACACACCCCACAAATGACCCCATTTTGGAAAGTAGATACCCCAAAGTAGTCAGAGAGGGGCATGGTGAGTCCGTGGCAGATTTCATTTTTTTTTTGTCACAAGTTAGCAGAAATGGAAACTTTTTTTTGTCACAAAGTGTCATTTTCCGCTAACTTGTGACAAAAAATAAAATCTTCTATGAACTCACCATGCCTCTTAGTGAATACTTTGGGATGTCTTCTTTCCAAAATGGGGTCATTTGGGGGGAGGGGGGGGGGGGGGGGTAATTATACTATCCTGGAATTCTAGCCCCTCATGAAACATGACAGGTGCTCAGAAAAGTCAGATGCTCCAAAATGGGAAAATTCAGTTTTGGCACCATAGTTTGTAAATGCTATAACTTTTACCCAAACCAATAAATATACACTGAATGAGTTTTTTTTTATATCAAAGACATGTAGCAGAATAAATTTGGACAAAAAAGTATACAGAAATTTTACTTTATTTGATTATATTTATTTGACAAATTTTATCACAGAAAGTTAATAAAAACTAAAAATCGCAGCAGCAATCAAATAGCACCAAAGGAAAGCCGTATTAGTGACAAGAAAAGGAGGAAAAATTCATTTAGCTGGTAGGTTGTATGACCGAGCAATAAACCGTGAAAGCTGCAGTGGTCTGAATGGAGAAAAAGGCTCTGGGTAGAAAGACTGTGGTCCTCAAGTGGTTAATCTTCAGCAATATTGTACAGAAATTTTTGCTACTCTCCATCGAGTTTTTATTAAAGAACAAAATAAGAAATTCAATAAAATTTGAATTAAAAAAAAAAAAAGCTCTCGGTTTTTCGGTGCATCAGTTTTACCGAACTGCCATAAAATCTGATTTTTTTTGTATGCTGCGTGGCCACTTTTACGCTTTGTCCACATCTGATCTAAATTTGAAACCGCTGACGCCAGCGGTCTTTGATTTTTTTTTCTGCGTGACTTTTTCCCCATCCCGGGGCGCTTACCTGCGCGCTTCGATTTTGTATAAAGCGCTCTTCGAAGCGCTTTTGTAGAGCGATTCATTTTTTCACTTCCTGACGTCGGTCAAGAAGTGACCTCTTTCACCCGGAAATGTATTTATTATTACAATGTATTTATTCTTAAAAGCACTGGGTAAATCGATATACAAAGCGATTTTTCAATCACTTCGCGATTTTCAAATAAATGGTACAGGCAGCGCTTTAGTGAGCGGATCGGAATTGAACCGCTCAGATATGAACACTCTCATAGGGAATCATTGCACAAGCGCTTTTAGGGCGATTTTGAAAATCGCTGGCACTTAAAAGAAGGCGAAAACGCCCTTAGTGTAAACAAGCCCTTAGAGAGAGTAATGTACCTAGACATTGTGGGCGTTATAGCAAAGGTGTGATGCCCTCTTCCCCAACCTAAGCAGGCATATCTAGGCTATGACAACTTGTATACCCCATTCGCATGCCCCCCCCCCTCCCTCCTGCTTGAGTGCACCATCGGCGCGCAGCCACAGTGTATGTAACAGATATCGCTACTCCTCTAGTTAGACAGTAAAACATTCCCTTGTAGTTATCTCTATACCTTGAAATCCTCCGGATTCCCATAGAGTTCCTGGGCGGGCAGCTGGCTCAGGGCAGCCAGGGTCTCTTTCATGTCGTCCGGGTTGTGAACAGCTTTGTTGATGGCAGAGAGGACCTTCTTGCCGTGAGCGTGGACCTTGGCATTACCAGCGATGGCGACAGGACTGGACAGATCCCCAAAGCCGCCGAAGTACCTCTGGGTCCAGGGATAGGTAAGAAACACCCTAATGAAATAAAACTAAACTATGACGGCGGGTATAAATAGTTCAATTAGGTCCTTGTTATGTCCCTTTTCTCAACTACAGTTATCTCTATCCAAATTAATTATAAGCATACCTCCCAACTTTTTGAGATAAGTAAGAGGGACAATTCAAGACACACCCCTGCCACACCTCTAACCACGCCTCCACCACACCCCTCACCACACCCATGTATACCACAAAGAATTCTGAACCAAAAGATGTAGTTTTATCATTAAAACCTCACTGATCCTTTCTATCATCAGTAGTTTTTCTTCATTTTAACATTTAAAAATAAGAAATACATCAATTTAATTGCTGGGAATAAGTTAAGAGTCTACTAAACACAGTTTTCAGTAGAAAAATACATATATTTACACAGATCTGTACGGCTGGGAACACACTTAGAAGAAATGCATTGCGGAAAATGCAGCGTTTTCCCCTGTACTGGTAGTAAATGGGCCGCACCAAAAAACGCAATTAAAAAACGCATATGCGTTTTGTATGCGTTTTATAACTTGCATTTTTTAAAACACTGGTTTTGTTGTATATTTTTCAAAAACGCACATAATGAAAGTCTATAGGGATCTAGTTACTGGGATACACGCAAACAGTAAAGAAGAACTTTAACGCACTGTTCAACTTTATCCCAATCAGTAGTCAATACTCCCTTTAGATCATTAGGGACGTCTGTGTGGCAGATATTGTGGCGAAACCCTGCCCACAGTGTGATGTCAAAGCCTTTTGCATTGTGGGAAATAGTGGCTGTTAACAACTGTCCCCCAAGCAGTAACTCCCTCCGTATATACTGTATAATATATATATATATATATATATATAAAACAGTGGCAACCTGCAGGCTCACGGTGGATAACCATGGCGAATATCAATAATATCTTGATCTGTCTTCTGTTTTGTAACTTCTCACTTTGCAATGGCCTCAATTCACTAAGCTTAACTCCTGTCTTTAATAACTCTTCTGAGCTGTTTTACAGTTATCACAATTATATCACCATGGTGATAACTGTAAAACAGCTCAGAAGAGTTATTAAAGGGGTTCTTTCGCGAAAAAAGTAGGCCGTTAAAAAATGTGACAGATGACAGATTTTGGGCCAGTCCATCTTTTTAAGGGGGATTCTCAAGGCTTTCTTTGTTTTCAACAGCATTTCCTGAACAGCAGTTTAACTGCCAACATAGTAAGATACCAGCCAGCCTCCCTACTCACTTGCACACTATTTTGTCAGTTAGACTTTGCAACTGTTGTTCAGGAAATGCTGTTGAAAACAAAGAAAACCCTAAGAATCCCCCTTAAAAAGATGGACTGGCCCAAAACCTGTCATCTGTCACATTTTTTAACTGCCTACTTTTTTCGTGAAAGAACCCCTTTAAAAACAAAAGTTTGCTTTCTTAAAACAGAAAGAATTTGCGATAATTCAGGTTGGAGTGAGCTCGAGATGTCTCCCAGGCACCACTGCTGAAAATATGCAAATTAACCATTGTTACCCTTAGAAGCTAAACACACCTCCAGATCTGCTGGAATGCAATGATGTGTCAGCTTGTTAATTTGTACAGAGCCATAATAATCCAACATGCATACAGACTGTTTCGGATTGTTAAAGAGGAACTCCAGTGAAAATAATGTAGTAAAAAAGTGCTTCATTTTTACAATAATTATGTATAAATGATTTAGTCAGTGTTTGCTCATTGTAAAATCTTTCCTCTCCCCGATTTACATTCTGACATTTATCACATGGTGACATTTTTACTGTGGGCAGGTTATGTAGCTGCTCCTAGCTGTTCTGGCTGTTAGAGACAGCTGTAAACAGCTATTTCCTGTCTGTGAACCTTGTTACATTGTAACAAACTGCCAAAAGTACCGCGGTCCCAGAGCTTCTTGTGAGAGGGGTTTCACCACAATATAATTCATACAGCGCCCCCTGATGGTCTGTTTGTGAAAAGCATTATATTTCTCATGTAAAAGGGGGTATCAGCTACTGATTGGGATAAAGTTCAATTCTAGGTTGGAGTTTCTCTTTAAGTCTTGATTTGTTTTCCCCTACTACTATCGGTAAAGTTCCACTTAAAATAGTGCCTTTAGCATACCTCCCAACTTTTTGAGATGAGAAAAGGGGACACTTAGGCTCCTGCCACACCCCTGATCACGCCCCCATCACAACCCTAGTCGCGTACGTACAAAAAGGGCGCCCGGACAAAAAGGGCGCGGGGTGTAAACTCTAAATAATAATTAATCATTAATAGGGTTTATAAAAATAGTGTGCTATATTTCGTTTACAAATAATGTTTAACAAAATTATAAATCATTAAATCTATATATATAAAATCGTGTGTGTGTGTGTGTGTGTGTGTGTGCGTGCGTGCGTGCGTGCGTGTGTGCGTGCGTGTGTGTGTGTGTGTGTGTGTGTGTGTGTGTGTGTGTGTGTGTGTGTGTGTGTGTGTGCCGCGATCATGCGAAAACGGCTTGACCGATTTGAACGAAACTGGGTATACAGATCCCTTACTACCTGGGATGATATGTTCTGAGGGTCTCGCGGCCCCCCTGCACACCTGGGCGGAGCTACAAACAGCAAATCAGATTTCACCCATTCAAGTCAATGGAAAAAATATAAAAGGCTGCCATTCTCACAGTAATCAAGCCAGAGTCCCCACACTTGGCACAGTTGGTTACTTAGTGACCAAGGTTACAAATCCAGGAAAAGTGGGCGGAGCATAAAACAGCCAATCAAATTTCAGCCATTCATTTTAAATGGGAATATGTAAACTGCAGCCATTCTTAGACTGTTAATCGCAGGGTTCTCAAACTTGCCACAGTTGGTCACTGGGTGAATGCGATTAAGATTCAAGAAAGTGGGTGGAGCCTACAAAAGCCAATCAAAATTCACCTATTGATTTTCAAGGGGAATATTTAAACTGCTGCTATTCTTACACTTTTAATGGCAGAGGCTTCAAACTTGCTACAGTCGGTCATTGGGTGACTGGGGTTCAAATTCACTAAAGGGGCGGGGCCACAAACAGCCAATCAGATTTCCTTGGTGGATAAACTGCTTCCATTCACACATTTTTGATGCCAGGAACCTGAAAGCTCAAAAACTTGGTCATTGAGTAACTGTGTGTCCAGGTTACAAAAAGTGGGTGGAGCCCAAAACAAATTTCACTGGGAAAATGTAAACTGCAGCCATTTTTACACTGTTTATGGCAGGGTTCCCAAACTTTGCCCAGATTAATATTCAGGGAAGTGGGTGGAGCCTATAATAGCCAATCAAAATTCACCTGTTGATTTTCAAGTGGAATATTTCAATTGCTGCCATTTTTCCACTGTTAATAGCAGATGCTTCAAACCTGCTACAGTTGATCATTGGGTGACTGGGGTTCAAATGCTGGAGAGGGGGTGAAGCCACAAACAGTCAATCTGATTTGTTTAATTTCTATTGGAATATACAAATTATTGATGCCAAGGACCCCAAAGCTCACAAACTTGGTCATTGAGTGTTTGTGCATTAGGGTTAGAAAGTGGGTGGAGCCAACACCAGTCAAATACATTCCCGGGCAACGCCGGGCAATCAGTGGGTGGAGACAAATACAAATTTCACTGGGAAAATGTAAACTGCAGCCATTCTTACACTGTTAATGGTAGGGTTCTTAAACTTTGCACAGTTGGTCACTGGGTGACTGGGATTAATATTCAGAAAAGTGGGTGGAGCCTACAAAAGTGAATCAAACTTCACCTATTGCTTTTCAAGGGGAATATTTAATTGCCATTCTTGCACTGTTAATGGTACAAGCCTCAAACCTGGTACAGTTGGTTTTTGGGTGACTGGGGTTCAAATTCAGAAAAGGGGGTGGACCCACAAACAGCCCCTCAGTTTTTTTTCCTTTCAATGCAAATTATTGATACCAAAGACCGCAAAGCTCACAAACTTGGTCATTGAGTAATTGTGTGTTAGGGCTAGAAAAAGTATGTGGAGCCAACACCAGCCAAATACATACCCGGGCAACGCCGGGCAATCAGCTAGTAATGTTTATGAAATCGGAAATTGTGAAAACGTTAATCTTCCCTGTTTCTAAAGTTAAACTTATAATTACGTTTATTAAAAAAACAATAATATATGTTTAATTGTTATAATTCTATATTATTGTGAATAACCTTCATTTACGGTTTGTTCTTATAATAAAATCTGTAAATATTCTTTATAACGATGATATAAATATAACTACATTCGTAATAAGTGTTGTAAAACATTAGTAATTATTACTAAAACTATACCTAAGCCTACTCTTACACAGAACCCTCCCTGTACCTACCCCTAACCCCTAGACCCCCCTGTTGGTGCCTAAACCTAAGACCCCCCTGTTGGTGCCTAAACCTAAGACCCCCCTGTTGGTGCCTAAACCTAAGACCCCCCTGTTGGTGCCTAAACCTAAGACCCCCCTGTTGGTGCCTAAACCTAAGACCCCCCTGTTGGTGCCTAAACCTAAGACCCCCCTATTGGTGCCTAAACCTAAGACCCCTCTGGTGGTGCCTAAACCTAAGACTCCCCTTTATTATGTGGATAATAATGTTTTACTAATTGTGGATGCAAAAAATATTTTGCAATTTACGTTACGTACTGATCGCTTTATTTTGTGAATAATAATGTTATACAAACAGTAAGGGATAAAACTTTAAATAATGTTTTAATTAGTTAAATAAGATTAATATGTTTAGTATTTTTATAAACGTTATTCGGCACGGGTGCATTTTTATAAACGTAAATCACCACAAGCACACTTGTAAATCATTAAAAATCTCCTGGCGCCGTTTGTAAACGTTATTTATGTCCTGCGCCCTTTTTTCCTGCTCGGCGCCCATTAAACGTTATTTATTATGAGAGTGAATGGCGGCGCCCTTTTTGTTCACTAGCGGCCTGCGCCCTTTTTTCCCGCTTCCCCCCTAGTCACGGACACCGTAAAGAATTCATAAGAAAAATATGTTGTTTTATAATACAAAGCACACTGGTCCTTTCTATCCTGGTTCATTTTCCTTCATATTAACATTTTAAAATTTGTAATATATATTAATTTAAAGGATGGGAATAAAGTTTAGAGTCAATCAAGCACATTTTTTAGTAGAGAAATACATATATTTACATAGAGAGAGGGACAAAGTACTGAAAGAAGGAAAAATGAGGAGGAAAGAGGGACAGGGCTCCCAATGAGGGACTGTTCCTCCGAAAGAGGGACCGTTGGGAACTATGCTGTAACGATTGGTGTCAGCAACACAGATTTTTCTGATTATTGGTGATCTGCAGTATCACCAATAATGCAGATGCTATACCAGATTATGTGGTGATCTGCAGAATCACCAATAATACCAGTATAGCTAGACACAGGACACCCAATGTGATATAGTGTTTTGTGCAACAGTAATAGGAGAGGTTATCTCCCGAGAAACGGGAGATACAGACACTACTGCAGCCAAGGATTCCCTGAGGTACAGGGAATCTGACTGTACTGCAGCCAGTGAGTACCTGAGGGGCAGGGACCACTGTCTGGAGTGAAGTAGTGAGGATAGGACTGCAGCTGGGGATTCCCTGAGGAGCAGGGAATCAGACTGTACTGCAGCCAAGGATTCCCAGAGAGGCAGGGAATCAGACTGTACTGCAGCCAGTGGACCTTAGAGAGGTAGAGGCCCACTAGCTGTGCTGCACGATACTTTCCAGAGGAGCTGGTGACCATAGGCCAGATATAGCAGCTAGTAACCACCTGAAGAGCAGGTGTCACAGGAGTACAGTAAGGCTGTTTCACCCAAGGGCTAGGTGACAGACAGGAAAGTCAGACAAGCCAGGTCGGCAACACACGGACAGACAAAGTACAGAAGCGGAAGGCTGATTCGGTATCCAGGTACAGGCAAGGTTTGCAACAGGTAGTCAGTTGGGCAGAAGTAACAAATCAGAGAACAGGAGAGTAATCAGGAAAGCCAAAGGTCATAACGGGTAGACAGTAATATCTCACAATCCTAGTCTTAGGTGTGAGGTCCTCCTTGGTCTCAACACCTGGTATCTAGTCTAACAGATGATAATAACAATATAGCAAACTCCTAGTCTTAGGTGTGAGGTCCTTGGTCTCAACACCTGGGAACTAGTCTGACAGATGATAACAATATAGCAATCTCCTAGTCTTAGGTGTGAGGTCCTTGGTCTCAACACCTGGGAACTAGTCTAACAGATGATAATAACAATATAGCAAACTCCTAGTCTTAGGTGTGAGGTCCTTGGTCTCAACACCTGGGAACTAGTCTAACAAATAAACAGTAGCAAGCAATATAACTTTAAAGCGATCAAAGGATTCTGACTCAGTGTGAATTCCCAGCTCCGGCTGGTTCTAACACACTGTGGGATCTGACTCAGGTCTGAGCGCTCACACGTATATGTTCGCAACAGCAGACAACTTGCAAGTGACCAGCAAGTCCTATATATACTAACAGCGCTCACCAGTGCTGCCCCAGACACTCAGCCAATCCGGATCGTAGCTGGAGTCAGCTGATCGGCATGATCAGCTGACTCCCCTTTTAGCAGCATGAAGGTCCTGTCGCCTGGCGCGCGCGTAGATCTCCATCTGTGTGCACTAGAAGGACCAGGCAAGACAGCCCCATGCTGCTGCGCGGCAGAAGTCACCGGCTGGGACGCGGAGATAGCCGCCATGCCGCTTGTCCATGCGGCGGCATCTCCGCTTTTCATTACATATGCCTTTTGAAATAAAATACAGTAAAAGTCAGGCCCAATTTTACGTCACAGGAGCCTATAGGCACAGATCGATGTTCTGGCACCCTAGACTTCACCCTCCCTAAACCTACAAATGTACTGGCTGGCTACTTACTTGCCTGTCATAGGTAGTACTGGTGCCCCCAAGTATTAGGTAGCTAGCGGTGCCCCCAACTGAAGGTAGATCTGGTCTGTGGAATGACGAGACCCGGGTAAGTAACCTCTCATTTACACTCTGCTCAAGATTCTGCATAGGGGAGGAGGGAGGGAGGCACTCGGGGAGGGGAGGGAGCCGCCTTTCCATCATCAGGCGCCTGTAGGCACGAGCCTATACTGCCTTATGGTAAATCCTGCCCTGGTTAAAGTTATTACTACATTACAAACTTTATAGAAAATCTCTTGTAGGACGTACCTTTGCAGCATGCTGTGACCATCGTTGTCCTGGTCAACCTTGGCCCATGAGGAAGAAATGGCGGCTCTTTCTTCGGCAGTCCACTGAACCATTGTTTCTGCTGGTGGGAGATGAGTGTTACCAGTTATAGGCTTGGATTGTGGGCTGTGTGTCTAGACAGTGGCGTATCTAAGGAGCTGGGGGCCCTGATGCAAGTTTTACAATGGGGCCCCCCAAGCACTCTATACATAAAAACTAATACGGTGCACCAAAACCTGCCAATGGCAACTACAGTGTCAGAGGTGCAATAAGGGGATGGGGAACAGCTTGTTACTGATTACCCCCAAGCACTCTATACATAGCAATCCCTGCCAATGGCAACTACAGTGTCAGAGGTGCAAGAAGGGGATGGGGAACAGCTTGTTACTGATTACCCCCAAGCACTCTATACATAGCAATCCCTGCCAATGGCAACTACAGTGTCAGAGGTGCAAGAAGGGGATGGGGAACAGCTTGTTACTGATTACCCCCAAGCACTCTATACATAGCAATCCCTGCCAATGGCAACTACAGTGTCAGAGGTGCAATAAGGGGATGGGGAACAGCTTGTTACTGATTACCCCCAAGCACTCTATACATAGCAATCCCTGCCAATGGCAACTACAGTGTCAGAGGTGCAAGAAGGGGATGGGGAACAGCTTGTTACTGATTACCCCCAAGCACTCTATACATAGCAATCCCTGCCAATGGCAACTACAGTGTCAGAGGTGCAAGAAGGGGATGGGGAACAGCTTGTTACTGATTACCCCCAAGCACTCTATACATAGCAATCCCTGCCAATGGCAACTACAGTGTCAGAGGTGCAAGAAGGGGATGGGGAACAGCTTGTTACTGATTACCCCCAAGCACTCTATACATAGCAATCCCTGCCAATGGCAACTACAAGAGGTGCAAGAAGGGGATGGGAAACAGCTTGTTACTGATTACCCCCAAGCACTCTATACATAGCAATCCCTGCCAATGGCAACTACAGTGTCAGAGGTGCAAGAAGGGGATGGGGAACAGCTTGTTACTGATTACCCCCAAGCACTCTATACATAGCAATCCCTGCCAATGGCAGCTACAGTGTCAGAGGTGCAAGAAGGGGATGGGGAGCAGCTTGTTACTGATTACCCCCAAGCACTCTATACATAGCAATCCCTGCCAATGGCAACTACAGGGTCTGAGGTGCAAGAAGGGGATGGGGAGCAGCTTGTTACTGATTACCCCCAAGCACTCTATACATAGCAATCCCTGCCAATGGCAACTACAGTGTCAGAGGTGCAAGAAGGGGATGGGGAGCAGTGTGTTAATAATTACCACTATTCAAAGTATCTATAGAGGTGACTATTATGAGCACAGGACCAATAGAGAGCTAATACTGCAATTGAGGGAGGGCCCCTCTGGCCCAAGGGCCCCGATGCTGTCGCAACCTCTGCACCCCCTATTGCTATGCCCCTGAGGCAGGGGCGTAACTAGAAATCACTGGGCCGCCCTGCAAATCTTTGGATGGGGCCCCCTCCTCTCTCCCCCTCTCTCACACATGGGGTTGATTCACAAAGCCGTGCTAACTCATAGCTTGGCCGCGCTATTCTGCGCATAAAACATTACGTGCGCTATAACAAACGTTTGCGCGCGTTCACGCGGAAAATGCATAGAAAAAACCGACAGGCGAGTGCGCTCCCAGCCTCAGCTTATCACACTCACTCTGTCCATCTCTGATAGAGCAGAACTGGCTCTGCAGACTCGTCCAGCATCACTACAGCACAGAGCACTTGGGGAGGGGGTGGAGAGGTTGGGGGAGCGGCACTGCACACAAGACCCTGCTGCACACTGAATAGGGGCTGTCTACAAATCATTGTCTGCAAAACTTTGTATGATTTCTTATCAGTGGCTGAGCAGAGGTAGTAATTAGAACAATTGTGCAGAGAGCAGAAAGCTTTTTGTCTCCGTCCCCTTAGTTGTCAGTGTCTCAGAACAAGGAAAATAAACTTCTCCCTCCCCCATGGGGTCCCCTGCTGCTTCTGGGCCCCCCTGTAGCTGCATCCCTTGCAGGGTCTATTGTTACGCCCCTGCACACAGGAGGAGAGTGGAGATCAGCAGAAGACAGCTCACAATCCCCATGGTACACGTACCTGCTGCAGCGTCCTGTAGTCTGGCTGTGAGCTGTGTGGCTGTGTGATGATCAGGCTGCTGGAGGAGGCAGAGAACAGGACAGGTACCACCAGGGCAGGCAGGTGAACAGTCAGGGATGCAGGCAGCACTGAGGATTATATAGCAGATACTAAAGTTTGCTTAGTGAGGGAATAGAGCACACAAGAGCAGGGAGGGCAGAGCTGGGTGGAGGAGAAATGTTAGCTGAGTATGCCACTATTTACATCCTGGTAAGCAGCAATCATGCCTGCAGGGGTGCAGCTAAGGTTTTGGTGGCCCCAAGCAGTCCATAACTTGAGGCCCGCCCCCCTCCATGAAAGGAAAAAAATGGGCGTAATCAAAACATGATGTGGGGTTTACTTATTTTAAGTATTTATATAGCGCCGGCATATTACGCAGTGCTGTACAGTGTATATTGTCTTGTCACTAACTGTCCCTCAGAGGGGCTCACAATCTAGTCCCTACCATAGTCATATGTCTATATCATGTAGTGTGGTGTATGTATCGTAGTCTAGGGCCAATTTAGGGGTAAGCCAATTAATTTAACTCCCTCCCAGTATATGTAGCCCGTAGAGTTGCCTGCAGTATAGATGAGATAGGTAGGTGCCCACTGTATAGTTTAGATAGGTAGGTGCCCGCAGTATAGGTTAGATAGGTAGATACCCCCAGTATAGATTAGATAAGTAAGTGTACGCAGTATAGGTTAGATAGGTAGGTACCTCTCAGTATAGGATAGATAGGTAGATGTCCCCAGTATAGGTTAGATAGTTAGGTACCCCTCAGTATAGGTTAGATAAGTAGGTACCCCTCAGTATAGATTAGATAGGTAGGTGCACACAGTATAGGTCAGATAGGTAGGTGCCCCTCAGTATAGGTTAGGTAAAAGCCCCCAGTATAGGTTAGATAGGTAGGTGTCTCCAGCAGAGGGTGGGGGGAGCAGGCAGAGCGAAGTTTCAAATCACCTTCCTCGATCCTGCATGTTCCTGACCCATCGTCCACTGCATCGGTAAGCGCTCCCCCTGTGATGACATGCGGTTACGTCATCACAGGGGGCGCTGTTACCGGGATCAGTGAATAATGGCGCCCAGCGCCTATGCATAAAAATGGCGCCGCATTAAAAAGATACGCTTATCGCTATTTATCGTTAGTACTGCATAATAATGGCGCACAGGGAAAAAAGAAGAAAAACGGCACACACTAACGTTATTTATCAATAGTGGCACACACTAACGTTATTTATCAATAGTGGCACACACTAACGTTATTTATCAATAGTGGCACACACTAACGTTATTTATCAATAGCGCCCTACATAAGCCAAACTGCAGAAGTTATTTAACTGCAAAGCAGTGAATGGATTTAATGTAACACTGTCAAGGTTAGGGTTGGGCACCACTGGGGGGTCTTAGGGTTAGGCACCACCAGGGGGGTCTTAGGGTTAGGCACCACCAAGGGGGTGGTTAGGGTTAGGTACAGGGAGGGTTCTGTGTGAGAGTAGGGTTAGGTATAGTTACAGTACAATATACACCACCAGGGGGGTGGTTAGGGTTAGGCACCACCAGGGGGGTGGTTAGGGTTAGGCACCACCAGGGGGGTGGTTAGGGTTAGGCACCACCAGGGGGGTGGTTAGGGTTAGGCACCACCGGGGGGGTTTAGGGGTTAGGGATAGGTACAGAGAGGGTTCTGTGTGTTAACGCTAAATAACGATAAGGCTTTAACGCTAAATAACAATAAGGCTTTAACGTTAAATAGCGATAAGCGGCAAACGGATTAGCGGCAACACTGTGCGCCATTATTCACAGGCGCCATTTTCAGATGGATGCGCTGTTACCATAGCGACAGACACCGGGGCAAGATGAAGATAGAGGCTGCGTGTGGGGATCGAGGCAAGTGAGTTGAAACTTCACTCTGCCCACTCCCCTCCGCCGCTGCGCACACCCTTCTGGCTCCTGCCACTTTGCCTGACGCCTACACCTGGGAGGAGCTGCCAGCAGCAGAGCAAGGCCCCCCTTAGGGCTCTTTCACACCAGAGCCCTCTTTTGGCGTTTTAACGCAAAGTCTATACTTTGCGTTAACCAAGGTAAAAGGAAAGTTCATAGACTTTCCTTTTACCTTTCACACCCGACACTGCGTTTCGATACGTTGTGGTACGAAGCGTCCCGGCACATTTTATCGTCGGGAATCGCCGTTTCCCCTTCGGGTTAATTAACTACTACCGCCGCTACTCAGCGTCGCACCGGAGTTTCCCGACGACACGCCGCAACGCCTGCAGGAGCCGTTCTCCTGCACGCTTTCAGTGTGTAACCGGCCTTAGTATGAGGCCCCAAGTGGGGGCGTGGCTCGCCAGTACGCTGGCGGGGCCACTGCATGCCTGTGTCGCTCCCCCTGTCTTTGCTGCCCTACGGCCACTGTGGCATTGTAGTGCAGCTGTTGTACCAGGCCGTTGTGCCATTGTAGTGCAGCTGTTGTACCAGGCTGTTGTGCCATTGTAGTGCAGCTGTTGTACCAGGCCGTTGTGCCATTGTAGTGCAGCTGTTGTACCAGGCCGTTGTGCCATTGTAGTGCAGCTGTTGTACCAGGCTGTTGTGCCATTGTAGTGCAGCTGTTGTACCAGGCCGCTGTGCCATTGTAGTGCAGCTGTTGTACCAGGCCGTTGTGCCATTGTAGTGCAGCTGTTGTACCAGGCCGTTGTGCCATTGTAGTGCAGCTGTTGTACCAGGCCGTTGTGCCATTGTAGTGCAGCTGTTGCACCAGGCCGTTGTGCCATTGTAGTGCAGCTGTTGTACCAGGCCGTTGTGCCATTGTAGTGCAGCTGTTGTACCAGGCCGCTGTGCCATTGTAGTGCAGCTGTTGTACCAGGCCGTTGTGCCATTGTAGTGCAGCTATTGTACCAGGCCGTTGTGCCATTGTAGTGCAGCTGTTGTACCAGGCCGTTGTGCCATTGTAGTGCAGCTGTTGTAACAGGCCGTTGTGCCATTGTAGTGCAGCTGTTGTACCAGACTGCTGTGTGCCATTGTAGTGCAGCTGTTGGACCAGGCCGTTGTGCCATTGTAGTGCCGCTGTTGTACCAGGCCGTTGTGCCATTGTAGTGCAGCTGTTGTACCAGGCCGTTGTGCCATTGTAGTGCAGCTGTTGTACCAGGCCATTATGCCATTGTAGTGCAGCTGTTGTACCAGGCCGCTGTGCCATTGTAGTGCAGCTGTTGTACCAGGCTGTTGTGCCATTGTAGTGCAGCTGTTAAACCAGGCTGTTGTGCCCTTGTAGTGCAGCTGTTGTACCAGGCTGCTGTGCCCTTGTAGTGCAGCTGTTGTACCAGGCTGTTGTGCCATTGTAGTGCAGCTGTTGTACCAGGCTGCTGTGTCATTGTAGTGCAGCTGTTGTACCAGGCCGCTGTGCCATTGTAGTGCAGCTGTTGTACCAGGCCATTGTGCCATTGTAGTGCAGCTGTTGTACCAGGCCGCTGTGCCATTGTAGTGCAGCTGTTGTACCAGGCCGTTGTGCCATTGTAGTGCAGCTGTTGTACCAGGCCGTTGTGCCATTGTAGTGCAGCTGTTGTACCAGGCCATTGTGCCATTGTAGTGCAGCTGTTGTACCAGGCTGTTGTGCCACTGTAGTGCAGCTGTTGTACCAGGCCGTTGTGCCATTGTAGTGCAGCTGTTGTACCAGGCTGCTGTGTCATTATAGTGCAGCTGTTGTACCAGGCCGCTGTGCCATTGTAGTGCAGCTGTTGTACCAGGCTGTTGTGCCATTGTAGTGCAGCTGTTGTACCAGGCCGTTGTGCCATTGTAGTGCAGCTGTTGTACCAGGCTGCTGTGTCATTGTAGTGCAGCTGTTGTACCAGGCCGCTGTGCCATTGTAGTGCAGCTGTTGTACCAGGCTGTTGTGCCATTGTAGTGCAGCTGTTGTACCAGGCCGCTGTGTCTATTAAGTTCCTTGCTGATCTGGCCTGTACAGCAGTTATGAGGGAGACATCCTCACAGAGTCCTGTCTATGGAGGACAGTGACTAAAGCAGCCCATACACTCAGCCGATTTTCTGGCCGACCGATCGATCGCGGTCGATCGATCGATCGATCGATCGCAAATCGGTTGGCCAATCGACCGATCGACGGCCGATTTCGATCGATTTCGATGGATTTCCATCGAACTTGCAGGGTGGAAAATTTAGGTCGATCTGATGAGATTGCTTATCAGTTTGCATTGGCCTTAATGGAAATCTGATGGCAAAAAAATGCCATCAGATCGAATTTCAACAGATTTCAAACTGAAATCTATTGGAATTCTATACTGGTAAAAAATGTTCTAAAAACGCATCAGATAGATCATCAGATGCATTTCTTATCTGTCTGCTGCCAATCTGACGAGTGTATGGGCAAAGGAACGGCTGGCTGATGATGTGATCTGTGTATGATATCAGCCTTTGTAATCACACACTTGGGAACACTCAGTTGTCTGATGGATCTGAAAGAAGGAAGCATTTCAGTGATGCGGCCGCTAAAAATATGCAAAAGTGACTTAATGGAATCCAGCCCTTCGTCCCTAGAGAAAGCTGCAATTCATGTACAATTCCTCTGCTATAAGGACATACTAGACATAGAAACTAATGCTGATCATAACTAATGCTGGTCCCAACTGCACCTTTTTTGGAAAGACAGTAGCTCTTTAGGAACCCAGTCCCTCTCTGTCCCTCTTTCTCCCTCATTTGGCCCTCTTTCAGGACTGGTGTACAGATCCATACCCAGGGCCTGAGCTACCACAGGAAAAAAATGGGCAATTGCCCCAGGGCCCCAGAGCCTGTAGGGGCCCCCAAGGTGTCCCTCCCCCATCTTAACTGTTGCTCCCCAGGGACTTTGCAGAGTCTGTTAAGTTGGGAGGGGATTGGGGGAGGATCAGCAGCCAGCTCAGGGGCCCAGGAGGAAAATTTGGCTGCAACAAAGGGCCTCTAATGACGCTTTTTGGTCGAGTGGTGTCTGTTGGGGGGCCCCTAGGCTAAATTTGCCCTAGGGCCCAATTACTTAAAATGGCCCTGTCCATACCTCCCAACTTTTTGAGATAAGAAAGAGGGACACTTAAGCCACACCCCTTATTACACACTTGACACCCCCCTAGTCATACATACCATAAAGAATTCATGAGAAAAACATGTTATTTTATAATTCAAACGTTACTGGTCCTCTCTATCCTGGTTCATTTTCCTTTACATTACCATTTGAAAATAAAAACATATCAATTTAAAGGATGGAAATAAAGTTTAGAGTCAATTAAACACATTTTCAATAGAAAAATACATATATTTACACAGATCTGTACACCAGTCCTGAAAGAGGGACAGAGGGACAGAGGGACAGGGCTCCCAGAGAGGGACAGAGGGACAGGGCTCCCAGAGAGGGACAGAGGGACAGAGGGACAGAGGGACAGGGCTCCCAGAGAGGGACAGGGCTCCCAGAGAGGGACAGAGGGACAGAGGGACAGGGCTCCCAGAGAGGGACAGAGGGACAGGGCTCCCAGAGAGGGACAGAGGGACAGGGCTCCCAGAGAGGGACAGAGGGACAGAGCTCCCAGAGAGGGACAGAGGGACAGGGCTCCCAGAGAGGGACAGAGGGACAGGGCTCCCAGAGAGGGACAGAGGGACAGAGGGACAGGGCTCCCAGAGAGGGACAGAGGGACAGAGGGACAGGGCTCCCAGAGAGGGACAGAGGGACAGGGCTCCCAGAGAGGGACAGAGGGACAGAGGGACAGGGCTCCCAGAGAGGGACAGAGGGACAGGGCTCCCAGAGAGGGACAGAGGGACAGGGCTCCCAGAGAGGGACAGAGGGACAGAGGGACAGGGCTCCCAGAGAGGGACTGTCACTCCAAAAGGACAGTTGGGGGTTATGCAGATCTCTGAAAAAAATATGATTTTTTTCTACTAAAAAAATGCATCTAACTGGCTCTAAACTGTATTCCTATCCTTTAAATTGTCCTTTAAATTTATACAGTATATTTCTTATTTTTAAACTACTAAAGGGAACCAGAGACGAAGCACCCTTGTGTATTTTACCATATATATCAGTGGGAACATTAGAGAATACACCTACCCTGCTCTCTGTTTCATCCTTCACTGCTCAGCCTGCTTCTTAACAGCCCTGATAAAATCCCCGACTGAGCATTCAGTCTGGCTTTGCTATAATGACTCAGCTATAATGATTGATAAGCAGAGACAGAAGGGGGCAGGCTTGGGCTTGGAAAATACATCACAGAAGACAGACTCAGCTATTATGATTTCTGAGCAAAGCCAGACTTCAAATCCAGACTGAATGCTCAGTTGGGGATTTTATCAGGGCTGATTAGAAGCAGGCTGTGCAGTGCAGAATGAAACAGAGAGCAGGGTAGGTGTCTTCTCTAATGTCCCCACTGATATATATGGTAAAATACATGGGGGGGGCTTCATCTCTGGTTCACTTTAAAGAGAACCTGTACTGAGTAAAAGTATTTAAAATAAACACATGAGGTAACTTCAAATGAACATTTCATAGTTAGCTTGCCATCAGTTCCTCTCAGAAGCTCACCATTTTCTTCTGACAATAATCCCTTCCACTTCTGACAATATTTTGTCAGATCTGAAATATATCAGTTGCTGTCAGTAAAATATCAGTTGCTGTCAGTTATTTCTGAGAGGAAAACTGATGTACCAGGTAATGTCCATGTTTCCCTATGGCTCAAGTGGGCGATGTTACAGTTTAACTGTGTGCTGACCAGAAAGCTGTTATGGGTAATGGCCATTTTCAAAATGGAGCTTGGTGTAATTGCCTTCTTAAAACAGAAGGAAATTTGCAATAATTCAGTTATAAATGAACATTTGTGGTTAACCACAATGCACTACTACTAAATATGCAAATTATCCCTTTTCGCCCTTGTTAAAGGGAACCTAAACTGACAAGGATACAGATTTTTCCTTTTAAAATAATACCAGTTGCCTGACTCTCTTGCTGATCCAGTGTCTCTAATACTTTTAGCCACAGCCCCTCAACAAGCATGCAGATCAGGTGCACTGACTGAAGTCAGACTGGATTAGCTGCATGCTTGTTTCAGGTCTGTGATTCAGCCACTACTCCAGCCAAAGAGAGCATTAGGACTGCCAGGCAACAGGTATTGTTTAAAAGGAAACATCCATATCCTTCTCCCGAGGTGTGTTTGAAGAATGTTATCTGCATACAGAGGCTGGATCTGCCTATACAGCCTAGCCTCTGTTGCTATCCCAAACCCCCCTAAGGTTCCCCTGCACTCTGCAATCCCTCATAAATCACAGCCATGCTGCTGACAAACAGCTTGTCAGAGCTGGCTGTGTTTATCTCTACAGTGTCAGTCTGCTGCTCTCCCCGCCTCCTGCAGAACTCCAGTCCCCGCCTGCATCCCTTCCCTCCCTGCTGATTGGAGGGAAGGGATGGGGGCAGGGACCAGAGCTATGCAGGAGGAGGGGGAGCAGCTGAGACTGACACTAACGATGTAAACACAGCCTCACAGCACGGCTGTGATTTATGAGGGATTGCAGAGTGCAGGGGGACCTTAGTGGGGTTTGGGATAGCAACAGAGGCTGGGCTGTATAGGCAGATCCAGCCTCTGTATGCAGATAACATTCTTTAAACACACCTCGTGTTCTTTTTAAGGTTCCCCTTAAGCAAAGCAAGCATCCAGAACCGCTGGTGTATAGCAAGCCTATAGCTTTAAGTTTTACACAGCCATATCAAACCCACATGTAGACAGCCTGTTTCAAACTTTTGGTCCTCATCAGTACATGGCAGGGATTGATACAGCTGTATGAGATAGGGCTTGGACCAGTACAACAGAGTAACCAAGCAGCTCAGGGTGACCCAAACTACTAGGAATGTGTAGTAGTGCATTGTGGGTAACCACAAATGTTCACTTATAGCTGAATTATTGCAAATTTCCTTCTGTTTTAAGAAGGCAAATTGCACCATGCTTTGCTTTTTAGTAGGAGGTCTTTTTGGTTCCTTTTTTCCCACTATACATTCTTAGTAGTGTGGGTCACCCTGAGCTGCTTGGTTACTCTGTTGTTCAAAATGGAGGACGGAGAATTCCATTGATCACAGTGAACAAACAGGACGTGGGACAGGAGAAAGACACTGAGGAGTAGACTTCACGGAAGGTAAGTATGACTTGTGTATGCTTATTTTGACTTTTAATTTTCAGTTCAGGTTTTCTTTAATGATAGAAAGGACCAGTTTGGTTTGAATAATACACCTGAAACTTTGGCTTCTAAATTCTTTCTGGTATGCATGACAAGGGGTGTGGTGGGGGCGTGGTTAGAGGTGTGCCAGGGGTGTGTCTTAAAGGGTCCCTCTTTCTTATCTCAAAAAGTTGGGAGATATGACAGTGAATGTGTTGTTCCACAGTTCGCAACATAGTCTAATGTTATACGGTATTATTATTATTATGTATTTATATAGCACTGACACCTTCTGCAGCACATTACAGAGTACATAGTCATGTCACTGACTGTCCTCAGGGAAGCTCACACTCTAATCCTATCATAGTCATAGTCTAATGTCCTACCATATTATTATTATGTATTTATATAGCACTGACATCTTCTGCAGCACATTACAGAGTACATAGGCATGTCACTGACGGTCCTCAGAGGAGCTCACACTCTAATCCTACCATAGTCATAGTCTATTGTCCTACCATATTATTATCATGTATTTATATAGCACTGACATCTCCTGCAGCACTGTACAGAGTACATAGTCATGTCACTGACGGTCCTCAGAGGAGCTCACACTCTAATCCTACCATAGTCATAGTGTAATTTCCTACCATATTATTATTATGTGTTTCTATAGCAGTGACATCTTCTGCAGCACATTACAGAGTACATAGTCATGTCACTGACTGTCCTCAGAGGAGCTCACAAACTTATTCTTACTATATAATCATGGCTGAAATAGTTGGCACCCCAGATAGTGATGAGCTCACGAGAAATAACGAGTAGCTAGCTACTCAAATTTGTGATTCTAATGAGGTGTAATTGGGTCAGGTGTGCGGCTGGGACAGAGGGGGTTAATTAACCAGCTGCGTATCACACGGCCTCACACGCGTCCAATGGGATGCGTTCCACTACTGAGTACCGCGCACTTCCTACTTCGTCCGGAAGGAGGAAGTGCGCAGTACTGAGTCGTGGAATTTCTGGGATTTTTTTCCCCACTTCCGAAATTTGGGACTTTAAAGTCGGAAAATCACTGCGCCCGCTCTCCCGCTGACATCAACAGGAGTGTATTGGCGCAGGCCAATTATGAAGGTGAACCGGAGGCGGGGCCGGAGCATCGGTGAGTGGCTGCGCGGGTACAGGATGTCTGCGGGGGACCATTAGAAGCCCCGGGTAATTCAACTCTTTTTCCACCTACCCCCACAGTAGTCCTTTAAGTTAACGCGTATCCGAGATGAAAAGCTAACTATAACAAGTAACTTGTCTATATATCTTATCTAAAGTTTAGATAGTTTAGTTTTAGTTTACACAGCCAAAACTAGCTGCAAACAGCTTCAACAGTAAATGCTGCCCTGTATCTCCACCCTTAAGCTGTGAAAATGCCACTCCTCCTCCCCTCTCCGCCCCCTCGCCTCTGATATCTCTGGCTAGTAACACCTCTTCCTCCTTCTTCGGGAAAAGCCTCCTCCTGCAAAGACTGAGCTCCCATGAGCACTTGCTACTTGGAACTCAGAATGCCAAGGCACTGTGAAAAGCTGTGGGCGAGGCTTGTTTAGTTTATAAGGAATTAGTGTATTAAAACAAACAAACAAAAACAGTATTTGGCTTAAAGAGACACTTAAGCCAGAAAAAAAAAGAGTTTTACTCACCTTCTACCAGCCCCCTGCAGCAGTCCTGTGCCCTCGCAGCCACTCACTAATCCTCTGGTCCCCCGCTGCCAGCTAGTTTCATTTTTGCCAGAAAAGGCCCGTCAGGACTGGCCACGCGTAGCTTTTTGCGCATTAGCACTATTGCGGGCCGCAACGCGTTGCCGCATTACGAACGCATAGATATGCGCCAACGTGTATTTTTGTACATGTTGCGGCCCGCAATAGCGCTAATTACAGTCGGGAATGCGGAAAAAGCTACGCGTGGCCAGTCCTGACGGGCCTATCGGCAAAAACGAAACTAGCTGGCAGCGGGGGACCAGAGGATTTTTTTTCTGACTTAAGGTTCACTGGAATGCCCAATAAACTATATTTACGGGACACAATTATCCAATGAGTAAAAGTTTATTTTGGATCCACTTTAAGGGTGCCAAGAATTATGTCCAGCCCATTCTTGGAGTTTTGTGTGACTTTATGTCCAATTTGCTTTTTTTCCTCCCTTCTGTTTGTTTTGTTTTGTTCCAATACACACAAAGGGAATAAACATGTGTTTAGCAAAACATGTTGTAGTGCAATAGTTTTCTGTGAGAAATACTTGACTTTCTGGAAAAAGTTCTGGGGTGCCAACTATTTCGGCCATGACTGTAGCACTGGCATCTCCTCAGAATTCGCATTGCCTATCACTTGAGTAGATATTACCAATGCTGGTGGTAATTATGTATCTGTGTATATACAGTATATTCTCCTATATTCTCATGCACAGTTTCTGTTTACTCTGCAGTGGTTTTATGTGAAAGGTATCACACAGGGACAACTCAGGAGTAAAAGTATAGCATAGATTATGTGCACATCTGAATTTATAATTACCTGTGTAGCTAGGTGAAGTTTCGGTGCTTCTGGCTGTGGTTATATAAGGTTTGCATTGTGTGTTTTTATGTTTGGCGTTGTATGTGTACTTGGTACCCGTTCGGTGCTCTGTATCTCACTATTGTACCGTAAGAGGAAGTGCTGGAATGAGCACTATGATATGCCTTGGATTAAGGTTCTCGTATCAGGCACATGACTGATGTATGAGCTGTAGGTGCCGCAGTCAGTCGCCGGGGATTTCCCATCTCCTGTTTCCCAACATCTGAGTTACTTTCCAGCCAGGCTTAATACTGGGAGGAAGTCTCCACCGTAAGGCCTCTTGCACACTGCACGCGATTCCGATTCAGATTCCGCTTTTTAATCAGTTTTTACATCCGATTCAGATTCTGATTTGCAGTGTGCAGGGAGCAAACTGCAAATCAAAATCTGAATCGGATGTAAAAACTGATTAAAAAGCGGAATCTGAATCGGAATCGCGTGCAGTGTGCAAGAGGCCTAACTCGGATGGGTAGGTGAAGCAAGCTGATCTCCAGAAATCTGTTGTCACATAAGATGCAGAGATCCTTTTTGCCTTCTCAAGTGACCTGCTCAGAGCTGGAAAAACAAATCACTTAAAGGACACCCGAGGCGGAAATAAACAAATTAAATAAACTATTGTATCTATCTTCCTTCTCCTAAAAATGACTTTTTAAGATGTTCCACAGTTTCATTTTATGTTTAAATCTACTTTTTTAAGTTTTAACTGTTTTATTGTTTTTGCTCAATGACACATTCATTGAAGTATGCCAGAGCTAAAATGTACAGTGGGATGCGAAAGTTTGGGCAACCTTGTTAATCGTCATGAATTTCCTGTATAAATTGTTGGTTGTTACGATAAAAAATGTCAGTTAAATGTGTATGTATGTGTGTATGTGCCGCGATCCCTCGAAAACGGCTTGACCGATTTGAACGAAACTTGGTATACAGATCCCTTACTACCTGGGATGATATGTTCTGGGGGTCTCGCAGCCCCCTGCACACGTGGGTGGAGCTACAAACAGCAAAGGCTGCCATTCTCACAGTATTCAAGCCAGAGTCCCCACACTTGGCACAGTTGGTCACTTGGTGACTGAAGTTACAACCTGGGAAAATGTCAACTGCAGCCCTTCTTCACTGTTATTGGCAGGGTTCTCAAACTTTGCACAGCTGGTTACTGGGTGACTGGGATAAATATTCAGAAAAGTGGGTTGAGCCTAAAAAAGCTAATCAAAATTCACCTGATGTTTTTCAAGGGGAATATTGAAATTTCTGCCATTCTTGTACTCTTAATGGCACAAGCCTCAAACCTGGTACAGTTGGTCATTGGGTTACTGGGGTTCAAATTCAGAAAAGGGGGCGGAGCCACAGCCAATAAGATTTGTTTCATTTCACTGGGAAAATACAAATTATTGATGTCAAGGACCCCAAAGCTCACAAAATTGGTCATTGGGTGACTGTGTGTCCAGGTTACAAAAAAGTGGGCAGAGCCAAAAACAAATTTTACTGGGAAAATATAAACTGCAGTCATTTTTACACTGTAAATGGCTGAGTTCTCAAACTTTGCCCAGATGATCACTGGGTGACTGATTAATATTCAGGGTAGTGGGTGGAGCCTATAAAAGCCAATCAAAATGCATTTGTTGATTTTCAAGGGGAATATCTGAATTGCTGCCAGTTTTAGACTGTTAATAGCAGATGCCTCAAACCTGCTACAGTTGGTCATTGGTTGACTGGGGTTCAAATGCTGGAGAGGGGCGGTGCCAAAAACAGCCTATCTGATTTGTTTGATTTTTATGGGAATATACAAATTATTGATGCCAAAGACTCCAAAGCTCACAAACTTGGTTGTGTGTTAGGGTTAGAAAAAGTGCATGGAGTTAACACCAACCAAATACATACCCGGGCAACGCTGGGTCATCAGCTAGTATATCATATAGGAGACACACACAGTGATGTTTGAGAAGTGAAATTAAGTTTATTGGATTTACAGAAAGTGCGCAATAATTGTTTAAACAAAATTAGGCAGGTGCATAAATTTGGGCACCACAAAAAAGAAATGAAATCAATATTTAGTAGATCCTCCTTTTGCAGAAATTGCAGCCTCTAAACGCTTCCTGTAGGTTCCAATGAGAGTCTGGATTCTGGTTGAAGATATTTTGGACCATTCCTCTTTACAAAACATCTCTAGTCATTCAAGTTTGATGGCTTCCGAGCATGGACAGCTCTCTGCAACTCACACCACAGATTTTTAATTACATTCAGGTCTGGGGACTGAGGTGGCCATTCCAGAACATCGTACTTGTTCCTCTGCATGAATGCCTTAGTGGATTTTGAGCAGTGTTTGGGGTCGTTGTCTTGTTGAAAGATCCAGCCCTGGAGCAGCTTCAGCTTTGTCACTGATTCCTGAACATTGGTCTCCAGAATCTGTTGATACTGAGTGGAATCCATGCGTCCCTCAACTTTGACAAGATTCCCAGTCCCTGCACTGGCCATGCAGCCCCACAGCATGATGGAACCACCACCACCTTTCAAATGACCCCCTTAAATACTCTTTCTCATAATTGGATTCACCTGGGTATGTAGGTCAGGGGTCACTGAGCTTACCATGCCAATTTGAGTTCCAATAATTACTTCTAACGGTTTTGGAATCAATAGAATGACAACAGTGCCAAAATTTATGCACCTGCCTAATTTTACTATAAATGAATGCACACTTTCTGTAAATCCAATAAACTTTATTTCACTTGTCAAATATCACTGTGTGTGTCTCCTATATCCAAATATCCTGTGTGTGTCAACCAACGATTTATACAGGAATATCATGACAATTAACAAGGTTGCCCAAACTTTCGCATCCCACTGTATGAACTATTGGCCCTTTTTTTCTCTTTCCTGCTCTCAAAAGCCATTTTCTGCTAGGAAAGTGTTTTATGGTTTGAATTTCTTATCAGTGGGGGTCACACTGTAGTCACTTCCTGTCTGAGTCAGGACTGAGTCAGCCACTTACATATCTGATATTTAACTCTTTCAGGCAGAGAAAGAAAAAAAGGAACACAGCCTAGTTATTTGTGTGCTAGGCACTGTACATACACATGTCTATCTCATCATGTCACCTCGGGTATCCTTTAGGGTGACCATCAATGCATTCTCGGTTGTATAAACTTACCAAATCTATAGATGGCCATACACTTGTCAATCTGCCCCCGGATCGACCATCAGATAGATCACTCCAATATGATAAGAGAGGGATCTATTGCCTGCCAACAGTTTTCCAATTGATTGCCCGGTGTGTCCCTATGGAAGCTCAAGCCCTGCTTAGATTCTTCTTGTGGGGTGCGAGGATGAAGTCTGGAATTAGATTCTTCTCACAGGGTGCGAGGGTAAAGTCCCTAAATTATATTCTTCTTGTGGGGTGCAAGGGTTAAGTCCTAAAAGAAAACATCCGAGGGAAAAAAAAGATCTACTTACCCGGGGCTTCCTCCAGCCTTTATGTCCCTCGCTTCAGTTCCGGTGTCCCCGGATCCCCTCTGTTGCAGATGCCGACCCCACCAAGTCGGCATCTACTGTGCCTGCGCCCAGTCGCTCACATAGCCTGGAGCATCCTGCGCAGGTGCAGTAGATGCCGACCAGGCAAGGTTGGCATCTGCAACGGAGATGATTTGGGGACACCAGCGAGGGACGTATTGGCTGCCAGGGGCTGGAGGAAGCCCCGGATAAGAAGATCTTTTTATTACTTGGACCTAGTGGCATAACAATAGGGGCTGCCTGCAGCCCCTGCACCCGTGGGGAAGAAGGGCCGCTCAGGGCTGTTTTGGGGGGCGGGAGGGGTCGCAGTATGATGGAGGAGAATTGGCCCCCACATCGGTGGGGAGGGGGGCACTCTCCCCCCCCCCCCCTTCCTCACCTTGGGCTCTCCCTTCAGCGTTCTCCCCTCCTGCATTAATAGGTGGGCAACATTAATGCAAGAGGGGAGCGCGCTGAGGGGAGTGCCCGAGGTGAGGAGGCGGGGGCAACTCCCGCCGATGTGGCGGCCAATGCTCTCCCCTCATACTTTGACCCCTCCTGCCCTCCAAAATGGAGCGAGCCCGGGGGGGCATCCACATTTTCAAAGGGGGGCCCAGTGATTTCTAGTTATGCCCCTGCTTGGACCTGTCCTTGAAATTTGATTCGTCTTCTGGGAAGGGAGGGGGAAATCCTGGAATACCTCCTTAGATTCTCCACCCTAAAATCATCTCAAACTATTTGGACATTGCTCTGCCCTCACTCAGGTATGTGCTCTACTACTGGTGGTTTCAGGTTTCATTTTCCTTCTTTCTCATAAGGAAACCGACCACAACCTCCGTACCCAGTTTCTGAAGCCCTCAGCATCTTTTCCTTATTTTCGGAGTAATCAGTGATAAATACGTTTGGTTTTGCCTCCCGGTCGCTATTCTGTGTCAGCTCTGGAAGAGAGTTGATGATCTGCTGCCATGTTACGCATTTTCCACTAATCCATCAACAATTCTGGAGCGGAGACAAGCATCCTGCCCAAGTCTCCACTTCTTTTTCCTTTGTTTTCAAGCTGAGGCAAAAAGGCTGCAAATGTTGAGATTGGTGTTTTTCTTTGGCAATAAAAATAGCTGGCTGGATATTTCTGAGCGTTAGCGTGGCCAGATTTCATCCAGATGTGGTTTGTTCAATACGGGACCTGAGTAAATGGGAACATTAATATTGGCCGGGCCCGTGAGTCATGAAAACGTTCCAGAAACCGCTTATTACAGATGAGAGGGGCCCTTATGGAGAGGAATAATCTCCCGGAGACTTTGACTTAACCCGTTCCTGACCAGCGCGAGGACTGAATCTATCAAGGAAATGGTCAATGGATAGAGCCTGGAAGAAAACCTGTAATTAAAGAAAAAAACCTCTGGGGATACTTACCTCGAGAGGGGGAAGCATCTAGATCCTAATGAGGCTTTCCCCGTCCTCCGGTGTCCCGGCAATCCAGCGCTGCACCCCCCTGAACAGCGGCGGGGTCAATATTTACCTACTTCAATCCTGCGCAGGCGCACTAGTGCTCTTTGTTCAGGTTAAGGCGGAAAGTGCCGAGCCCGATCGTATCCACTCTAATGTGCAAGCCTGTGCAGTAGAGCGGATCCGATCAGGTTTGGCTTTTTTCGCCTTAACCCGAACAAAGAGCTGCTAGTGTGCCTGCGCAGGATCGCGGTAAGTAAATATTGCCTGCGCCTGCGCCTGCGCACTCTTGTCAAGCCTTGTTGAGGGACTTTCAGGGGACCCAGCGCTGGATTCCCCAAGCTACAGGGGAAGGGGAAGCTTCATTGGGACCCTGAGGTTTTCCCCACCCGAGGTAAGTATCCCAAAGGGGGGGGGGGGTTGTTACAGGGTCTCTTGAAAATGTCAACCAACTGGTTTTGTGCAACAGCACGCTATTTATTAGAGGAAGTAAGGCTCACTGCCCTGAACCAAGGCAGGCATGAGGCGTACAGAGGAGAGCAGATAAAAATGGCGCAGAACAAGCTCCGATAAAAATGGTATCGCCATAGGCGGCAACAGTTCAAACTGCGATTAGCGACAAGGGGGTAAATTGTGGCACCCGATAAATAGTGGTCACCCAGCAACCGCTATTTATTGGGCACCATAATTTAATCTCCCTTCCCTCTAATTGCGTTTTTTTTTACTATTGCTGTACAGGGGATTAGGGTTAGGCTGCCGGGGTGGAGTGGGCCAGGGTCAGGCAACAAGGGTGGAGTGGTCCAGGGTGAGGCAACAAGGGTGGCGTGGTCCAGGGTGAGACAGTGGGGGTGGACTGGTTAGGGTTAGGCACATGGGCGGGTTCAGTGTGAGGGTAGGGCAGAGGTATAGGTATACATTACCTGCTCCCCAGGATCGCGTCTCTTCCCCTTCCTAGTCAGTTTGCAGCTGTCCTACAGCCAGCCAATCACCACTTGTCCTCAGTTCCCGCATGGTGATTGGTTGGCTGCCGGACACCTGCACACTAACCAGGAAGTGGAGGAGGAGACATGATCGCCAGGACCAGGTAATGTATGCAGATGCCAGTAATGATGTATTATTACTAAGGAAATTTAACGTTTTAGGAAATTTCTAATAGTAGCAAGATGGCTTTATCAGCATCGCCCTGTGCAACTCTTTTTGCTGCACTATTTTTTAATGTAAGCATAGAGAGACACCACCCAGGTAAAATGAATCTGGCTGGGTTGGTCTGGCCTGTAGTAAGGTTGGGTTTTCAGGGCACACTTGGTAGGCATTTTCCAATGTGATTTTAAAAACGCAGCGCAAGCGCAGCAGTGTGTACAGGCCCTAAGCTGTGGTCTTGAAGTGGTTAATAACCCACAGGGGCCAAAATCGCATTTGCTAAAATTGCTCTGGAAATCACTGTCTTTCCTGGCTAAATTGCTCTCAACCAGAAATAATCAGACACTTACAGAATTTTCTATAAAATGGGTAGAAAGAAAAGATGAATTAGATTGTACAATGCAATTCCTCATTTTATCGAATAAACTTAAAAAAAAAAAAAAATGAAGAGAGCATGGGAGCCAATTGCGTCAGGGACATTTGGCAGCTCACCTAGGAGGTCTGGTGGCCCACCTGGGACATTAGGACGCGTTTTTGCCGGGGACCCTAATTCTTGGACATGGCCCAGGTATACTGGGAGGCGTGGTCACGATAACACTATACCAGGTGAAAAACTGATCCTGTTAAAAACTGAACCGTTTTCGATTTATAAGGATTAGTTTGTTATATTAGGCATCAGTTTTTCATCTGGTTTTCAGTTCTATATTTGTCGCCACCGGCTCGATACCAGTCGCCAGATTCACCATGTTAGGCTTACTGTTTGATGCCAGAGCTCCATCAAAAGCATCAAGCTACATTTGATTTACAAAAGACCAATGGGAATTCCTCCTGAGCACTAGGGTGGATTTTCATTGGATAACTACTCAGAGACTCCTCCCTGGGGAGGAACAGTTTTCATTGGCCTATTGCAAATCTATTGTAGCTTGATGCTTCGGATGGGGCTCTGGGCTCTATATTCTGGCATTTCTAGCATGCAGGGACCCAAGTGGATGGCGACAGCATTGATGGAGGACTTGAATAGTCGACGGCTGGTACATTTTTTTGCAAAAGATACTCCACGAGCAGCCTAGTGAGAATGGACACTGTCCATTCTTATGGGCTAGCGTTAATTCTTCAGCCACCGTCCTAATCTGCTTCGCCTATAGTGGAAATTTTAGATTCCATGGAAATTTTGTTTTCCACCAATGCCAAATACCGATGCCACAAATTTCCCATTTCTGATTTCCAAGGAGTCCTTTTTTCTTTTCTTTTTTCTTTTTGTTCTTTTTTGTTCTTTTTTTTGGGGGGGGGGGGGGGGGGGGCAATTTTTTGCATTCTCTAATTGGCCAAATACTTTTGAGTTGACTCTATATTCTCTGATTGGTTCAATGCTTCTGAGTTCTGTGATTGGGATAAGATTATTGTTTGAAGTAATGCGGTATTTCTGTAGTAATCCGATTTAGTTCTCAGATCGGAAATGTCAATTTTCGATTGGTAATGCAGAAATTCCAATTCCGCAAAATCCGAATGAACATCACTTATCCGGTAGGCTGTGGAATAGATCCATTCTGAACAGACTATAGTGAATGGATCCTATTCCTTTGCATAGGATCCGTTCACTTCCATTCCGATCCGTTCTGATTCTTTCCGGAAGAAAAGTAAAAAAACAAAAATAAAAAACTAAAATTGTTGCAGCAAAATAAGTGGTGAACAATGCAGCCCTGGCTTGCTGCGTCTCTCTTTTTTCTTGTGACATACTGAGATGGTTGGAGTAAGATGGTTCTTACAGGAAATGCATATTCTGCATTTCTGTGTCTTACATAAAAACACACTTCACTGTATCCTTTCCATTAAGTGTTTTTTTTTCCCCCGTGCAGTTTGAATCCGCCGTCTAAAATATTATGTATGGCAGTACTGGGGAGGGAGAGTGGGCGGCGGTTTTGGGAGGTAGGTAGGGTGGATGTTATTATTGGGGACGGAGGCTTGCAGTACTAAGGAGGTAGTGGGGATGGCAGTACTAAGGAGGTAGTGGGGATGGCAGTATTGGGGAGGGAGAGTGGGTTGCAGTATTGGGGAGGGAGAGTGGGTTGAAGTACAGGGAGGGAGAGTGGGTGGTAGTACTAGGGAGGGAGGGAAGGTTAAGTGGGTGGCTGTATTGGGGAGAAAGGGTGGGTGGCAGTACTGGAAAGGGAGACTGGAACTCAGTACTGGGAAAGGAGGGTGGTAGTACTGTGCAGGGAGGTTAGGTGGCAGTATTGGGGAGGGGGGATTGCAGTACTGGGAAGGGAGGGTAGGGGGCAGTACTGGGGAAGGAAGGGTGGGTTACAGTACTCGTGAGTGAGGGAGGGTATGTGGCAGTACTGGGGAGGGAGGGTGGATGGTAGTACTAGGGAGGGAGAGTGGGTGGTAGAACTAGGGAGGGAGAGTGGGTGGTAGTACTAGGGAGGGAGAGTGGATGGTAGTACTAGGGAGGGAGAGTGAGTGGTAGTACTAGGGAGGGGGATGGGCATGGCAATACTGGGGAAGCAGGGAAGGTTTAGTGGGTGGCTGTACCGGGGAGAAAGGATATGTAGTAGTACTAGGAAATGAGGTTGGGTGGCGGTACTGGGGAGACTGGAATTCAGTACTGGGAAAGTAGGGAGGTAGTACTGTGCAGGGAGGAAAGGTGGCAGTATTGGGCAGGGGGGATTGCAGTACTGGAAAGGGAGGGGGCAGTACTGGGTGAGGAAGGGTGGGTTACAGTACTGGTGAGTGAGGGAGGGTAGGTGGCAGTACTGAGAAGGGAGGGTGGGTAGGTGTTTGTACTAGGGAGGGAGGGAGGGTGGATGGCAGTACTGCAATACTGGGAAGGGAGAGTGGGTGGCAGTACTCCAGTACTGGGGGAGGAAGGGTGAGTGGTACTGGGCCAGAGAGCAGCAGTACAATTGCACTTGTCCCATGGTCACCTAGGTACACAACTAATGCTACAACTTTCGGGTACATGCTAGGTCCTCTGCTTCTACTAAACTGTCCAAATGGCCACCAAGCCAGAGCTAGCTTTATCATCTTGATATTTTTAAATGTAGCTTCGATATGAAAACAACATTGTGTTGTGGAAGGAAATTTACAATGGTCCAAATGGAGGCTTCATGCAGTATCTGCAATGTGCACTGTGATTTAATGCTAATGCTGGTCTTGGTATAAAAACGCACATTCCTCTAGCCGTGAGGTGATGATTGGCACAGTCAGGCAATACTGACCATTCAAGGAGAACATGTCGAAGGACTTTGATGTGGATACCCCCTGGCCAGAAGCTTCTGAGTCCACCACAAGCATCTTCACGATCTGCCCGGCACGGCTGTATTCCTCAGAAATACTGGGGCCTTTCTTGTACCTACTGGGTGCCCCTCGCCGCCACATCCTGTGGAGAGCAGGGCAACGCAACACAAACACTCCAATTATGCGCAAAAACACTCCCTGATTGATGGTTGAATTATTACTGCCCGGGCCAGTTTTCTTGCTGATTCTGTGAAACATCTGGAGGGGTAAGGAGGAGGGGGACATCCTGTTGGCACCTCCACCCGTGGCACACTTTAATTACAGATTAAGACACAACAGGAAATTGAAGACTCTGCACAGGGCCGACTTTGTGCCTCGCCATCGGAGCACAGCGATTAAACATACCTGCGTGTGTTTGACAGAGAGAAAACCAGAAGGCGGCCCGCTGTGCCCCAAATTATATATTTTTGTTACAAGGAGAGAGTCCGAGGGTGACAGCCAAACGAAACAAATCAAACTCTGCTGGGTTTTTTTCTCTTTTTTTTTTCGACCAGGCCGTACTCAAAGCAAAAGGCTCATTTATCAAAGTTGGTTTTTGTTGTGTTTTTTTTCGTGAAGCAGGTGTGAAAATACGGGCCCCGGCGATACGCGGGCCAATGCCTTTAGCCGTATTATTCCTCTCCACGCTGACAGGCCGTTGGCCAAGGTGCCAGAGCTCCATAAAAGAAGCCAGGCATTACAAATGATATATTTTCCAAATCCTAAGAACACATTTTCAATAGTAAAAATTTAAAAGGGGCATAAAAATAAACCAGGTGGAAAATCTCTCCTACTTAACTCCCGTTCAGCTCATTAACACGAAGGAGGGGGAGGGACCGGCGATCTACGGTCAATTTCAGCCATTGAGTCCGAGGCTTGGCCGTTGGCGGTGCTTCCAGTATTTATGCTCGTCCGGAAGAGGCAGTGACCTTTTTTTTACAAGTTTCAGGGAACTCATCAGCGATGGGCGGGGAACGCCTCAGTTTATCTTACTCTGAGGGCATTTTCAGGTGAACATGGGAACATTCCTACAGCATTCAGTAATAAGTGGAACTAAAGTGGAGGTGAACTCTTGCACAGGACCCAAGGAAAACAGAGAGAAATGTGCCCTGTGCGTTTTTAGAGAGAAGAGCCGATCTAATTCCCCCTCATCTGTAAGTAATCACAAGTGTAATTTGATCTCTCAGCTGTGTCAGCACAGAAATTCAGCAGTCCTTGGCAGGTACAGCTAATATGTAAACAAAGGATGATAACCCTTTGTCTGCTTCCATAAAGGCAGGAAGTGGACATATTGCATATTTATTGCAGGATTTGTATCAGCTGTAACAAAGAGCGGAGCAGTATGTCCGGTTTTGGAGTCGCAGAAGTTGCCCACGACAACGGGACGGACCAGAGAAGAGCAGCGGGGGATGGAGGGGAACAGGAGGCACGGTGAGTATTTGATTATGCCCCCTACCCAGTACAGTTTCAGTTTTTACCAGAGCCTTTCGCATCTGGTATCCTTTAACCACTTCACCACTGAGGGGTTTTACCCCTTGAGCACCAGAGCAATTTTCACCTTTCAGCGCTCCTTCCATTCATTCATCTATAACTTTATTATTACTTATCGCAATGAAATGAACTATATCTTGTTTTTTTCGCCACCAATTAGGCTTTCTTTAGGTGGGACATTATGCCAAGAATTATTTTATTCTAAATGTATTTTAATGGGAAAATAGGAAAAAATGTGGGGAAAAATTATTATTTTTCAGTTTTCGGCCATTATAGTTTTTAAATAATGCATGCTACTGTACTTAAAACCCATGAAATGTATTTGCCCATTTGTCCCCTTTATAAAACCATTTAAATTATGTCCCTATCACAATGTTTGGCGCCAATATTTTATTTGGAAATAAAGGTGCATTTTTTTCAGTTTTGCATCCATCCCTAATTACAAGCCCGTAGTTTATAAAGTAACAGTGTTATACCCTCTTGACATAAATATTTAAAAATTTCAGTCCCTAAGGTAACTATTTATGTTTTTTTTTAATTGTATTTTTTTTTTAATTACAAAAAAAAAAAATTCGGAGAGTGTGGGAGGTAATGAGTTAATTTATTGTGTAAAACTAATGTGTTTGTATATGTAAAATGCTTTAGGGTGTAGTTTTACTATTTTGCCACAAGATGGCCACAGTGTGTTTGTTTACATGCGACCTGTAAGCGTCCAGAATGGATTTTCCCGTTCATTAATCTCCGGGCGAGCGGGCGGCGTCGTGCACGAGCGGCAGGAGCGCGGACAATGGTGGTAGCGCTAAAGGTACATATTTCTCCGTCCCTGGTTTTTTAGGGGGGATAAAAGGGACGGAGAAATTCGTACCACGGGGGGTAAAGTGGTTAAAGGATACATCCGAGCGACCGAAAAATAAAAAAAATCTACTTACCTGGGGCTTTCTCCAGCCCCTGCCAGTACTGAGCTGCGGCGAGGGCACAGGATGGCTGCTAGGGGCTGGAGGAAGCCCCAGGTAAGTGGATTTTTTATTTTTAGGTTGCTCGGACCTTCCCATTAAGCCTCACTGGGATGGCGGGGCTTCCTACTAATATACAGCAATATATAGATATAGGAAGTGTTTCTGATGCTGAAATAAGGAAAAAGTGGGTATCCTGAACATATATATTGCATTCTACTATATGTCACTACAGGGCCTCTGTAAATATGAAAAAACTCTACCTGTACTGAGGGCTTGAAGTGAATTTTTACACTAAATATGGACTACCAGGTGCCTCCATCCAGATCAGGGCAATCTCTGGACTGTGATGACCTTTTGCCATCCAGTCCCAATCACAGAGTCTGTATTTATCTCGCAGGCCACAAAAAACGCCATAGCCCCCCTCCTCCCCCCACATGAGGGGCCTCTTTGGGCCGGGGCTACAAAACCTCATAAAAATTCCATCATGTTTTGAGAAGTTTTCAGCCTTTAAAGTTTAAAACTTGGAGGTTTTGGTATCACACTGTAAATCTCCCAAGTTCAATTAAGAAGCTCAATATTTAATGTGATAATATTTGTCTCTCGGAGCAGCAGACGTTACCTCGAGCGGAACGCGAGCGTTCCCAGAATCACAGGTCCGCAATCGCCCATCCGCCATATCCGCAGCCCATTTACTTTGGAGAATCCAGTCTTTATTCAGCCGCGGGATGTGAGGGGCCGTGTTAAGACAGCGGGCCGGCGGGGTGGGGGCCCGGGGGGAGAGAGGCAGATTGGGGCGCCTCATTCGATCTGCGTCCAGCCTGCCAACTCTGCCTCCTTCCAGCAAATCTCCGCTGCACTCTGTTATGTGAGCCTTCCGGGGCAGTTTTACTAGTTAGAATAACAAGCTGCTAGAAACCTTTAAAGAGTGATTTTTTATATGAATCTAAACAGGCCCTGAAGGTAAAGTGTTCATCACTGGCCAAAAATTAACCTAATTTATGTACATAAAAAATGTATAATTCAATCTGAAAGTTTATTTTATACTCCATCACCTTCTACCTAACACCAATGATACCACACTAACATTATTTGCCGTTCAACTGCCAACATTGATTTATTGATAGCAAAAAGCCCACTGAGGTTGCATACATATGACGAACACTTGTGTTAATAAACCCTATAGAATTTCACGTTGAAACACATCTACATATATGATCAACCTAAGGATCAATAATTCTCACATCAGTCATCAATACAACTATTGGTACACCACTTAGCTGAATAGCCCCATATCTGTAACGATCGGTGTCAGCCAGAACAGATTTTCTGATTATTGGTGATCTGCAGTATCACCAATAATACACATGTTATACCTGATTATGTGGTGATCTGCAGAATCACCAATAATACAAGTATAGCAAGACACACAGGATACAAAGATGTAAGATGGTGTTTGGTGCAACAGTAAATATAGATGGAGATACCCACTGTCCAGAGGAGCTGGTGAAGGGGGTATCTCTGACCAACACAGTAATCAGTATTCCAGCAAGCTGGAGACTCTGAGGAGTAATGATAGGTTCACCCGAGGAGCGGGTGATGCACAGTAAGACAATGTAGCGAGATCACTCGAGGAGCGAGTGATTCAGACTGTACTGCAACAGGTGATCCCCTGAGGGGCAGGAGACGCAGACAGCATATAATGATAGCTAGTCACCTGAGGAGCAGGTGATTAAGACTGTACTGCAGCTATCAACCTGAGGAGCAGGTGACTCTGACTATACTGCAGCTATCTACCTGAGGAGCAGGTGATTCAGACTATACTGCAGCTATCAACCTGAGGAGCAGGTGATTCAGACTATACTGCAGCTATCAACCTGAGTAGCAGGTGATTCAGACTATACTGCAGCTATCAACCTGAGGAGCAGGTGATAACTAAACTGAGAACCCCTCACCAGGACTAGCTCCCTGGTGAGGGCAGAAGAGTCAGACAAGCAGGTTCGGCAACACACGGACAGATACGGTACAGAGGCGGAAGACAGAATCAGAGTAAGGGATAGCCAAGTCGGCAACCGGATCAGATAGGCAAGGCACAGAATCACAAGACAGAAGAGTAGTCAAGGCTTGCAGAGGGTCATAACAAATAATACAATTCAATTAGTACTTTAAGCTATCAACAGAATCTGTCTAAGTGTGTATCCCCAGCTCCTGCTGGTTCTAGGCACACTTTCGGATCTGACTATGGGTCTGAGTGCTAACACGTAGCATATGCAACAGCAGACGAGGAACAACTGACAGGCCTGTTCTATATATACTGGGAGCGCTCCTGAGCCCCGCCCCTGTCACTCAGCCAATCAGGATCAGTGCTGGAGTCAGCTGACCGGCAGATCAGCTGACTCCCCTTCTGCTTGCATAAAGATCCTGTCTATATGCGACTGAAGGAGCAGGCAAAGTTCCACCATGCGACCATGCGGCGAAAGCCGCTGGCTGAGTCGCGGAGACAGCTGCCATGCCACTCAGCGCTGCGGCGGCTTCCTCCTCATTCCCCACAATCTCAGGCATATTTCCATCATGTATCTGCGCGGCGGAAACCGCCGGCTGAGACGCGGAGATAGCCGCCATGCCACTCTCTGATGCGGCGGCATCTCCGCAATCCCTTACAATATCCAATATAGTGTTAATCTACTAAAGAACCCCAAAGGACCGGCACCACACAAGGTTTAAATAGCTCAGTGGATGTTTATTGCAGCATCTAGTAATAAAAGGGCAACGACAGCCCGCTGTTTCGGCCTGTAAGGCCTTTGTCAAGTTGCACAAAAACACTTTATATAGGAGAGAACAGAGGCGCCAAAAGGATAAAAGGGGTTTTAAATGAGCTTAAAAGCCAAAAATTTGGTAATTAGAGGAGGCAGTGGTGGACTTACCTCCTCCAAGCAGACACAACACGACTGTACATTCAGTCTATTTATTAACGAACTCCAGATAAAACAAAGCAACGCGTTTCACGGGTCAGTGCCCGCTTCCTCAGGCAATAGAAAAAGGAGTTACAGCATCTAGCACTCGGCACCTCTGACGTTAATAAATAGACTGAATGTACAGTCGTGTTGTGTCTCCTTGGAGGAGGTAAGTCCACCACTGCCTCCTCTAATTACCAAATTTTTGGCTTTTAAGCTCATTTAAAACCCCTTTTATCCTTGTGGCGCCTCTGTTCTCTCTTATATAGAATTGTATCCACCATGGGTGGAGGGTTGCGACCCTTTTCTACTATCTACAGAGAGCGACTTCTTATTCCTGAGTGGGGTCAGGATAATCTCCCCACCTGCCTTTACAGTGGTTGCCTATTGGTGACCCTGACTTGTGAGTATAACAACTATTACTCTTTGTCATTACCCCCTTTGTCAATACATACTACACTATTGGGGCTCTTGGTGTTCCTCTGTTTATCTCGTTTGCACAAAAACACAGTGAAAAAAACATGTATATATACACAATAACCCCGCCCCCTTAGGACATGAGCCAATCCAGTCTGGAGGAGAAAGCGGACCTGATGGGAAACAGTCTCCAAAAACATGCACCAATAGGCATATGGCGTATAAACATTTGAAAAGGAGAACTCACCAATCAGGGAGCTCTGCACCGCCGATGTGACCCATGCACGAGCGGCTACAGACGGCGCATCAAGCCCACGCCGCCATCCCTGTCATTGGGAAGCAGCAGTGATGACATCAGAGTCATGTGCATAAAGCACATGACTCAAGGGTCCAATCACGCGCGTCGTCCGGCCGCTCTGCACGTAACACAAACGGCACTGGACAGTCAGCGATGGGTGGAGCGGCAGGTGTTGCCAAGCAACATACAAACATAAACAGAGCCGCATACTCACAGTACCGCCGGCTGTCAAAGAAAAGATTAGCAGCGCTCGCTCCTCATCACAGGCTGGATCTGTGAAAATAAAAACAAAAGTAGATGCATTAAAAAACAAGTACTAGGTATAAACCATATACATACATATATATATATATATATACTGTAACCCATAGAGATCGAAAGTGGTGGACATAACAAAAATTACTCTATGTAATAATCAACCATATCAGATACAAAAATTCAAGTCGTATTCCCTGTTAAGGCCAACTCTACCCATGGCGTCAAAGGCGCCTGATCCACCCCGCCTCCCTCCTTAATAATTCTTTAGTGCGATCGCTACCCCTCCAAGAAGATGGCACTCCATCTATGGCCATCACTCGTAGCTGAGCCACACTATGATGACAGAGAGTAAAATGCTCAGCCACAGCTTGGGACCTGCAGTTTTATTGCGAATTGCTGTTTTGTGTCCAGAAATGCGTACCCTCAAATTCTTTGTGGTCATGACCACATGAATATAGCTACATGGACACTTAATAAGGTAAACCACATAGGCAGAATCACAAGTGAATCTACCCCGTATGTGGTATGTAGTGCCCAAGGAAGAATGTCGAAATGTATTCCCGCGCATGACGTTGCCACACATGTGGCACGACATGCATGGGAATATACCACACTTAGAGGGTGGAGCCTGGGTCGTGGAAACAGCTCGACCACACAATTTGTCTCTAACCGTAGGTGCATGTCTAAATGACATGAGGGGAGGATAGCGAAATTCAAGTACTAGTGGAAGGCCATCACGGAGAAGATGCCAATGTCTGCGTAAACTTCTAGATATCATGTCACTGCAGACATTGTATGTAGTCACAAAAGGAAGCCGATTAAAGTTCCTCCTGGGTCTATCACGTCGTGCGACAGATTCCATATTCAGCGTCCCCTCCAGATAACCTCGCAAACGAAATTTGTGAGCAAGTTCTATCTTGCGCGTTTGACACAACCCAGGCTCACTAACAATGGAATCTATCCTCTTAAATTGACTACTCGGGATGCTGTCCCTGACCCCTGCTGGATGGAAACTCCGGTAATGTAGGGTGGAGTTTTTGTCTGTGGGCTTGGTATATAAGTCCATGAATATGGTACCATCACGTCTACACACAAGCACATCAAGAAAATAAATAGTATTTAAACTCCAATTCACAGTGAGCTTGATGGGGGGAAACTGAGAGTGGACCTGTTGTATAAATTGATCCAATGTCGAACGCGGCCCCCCACAAACGCAGAAAATGTCGTCTATGTATCGCTACCAGCAAATCGCATGGCGGCGAAACAGAGAATTGGGATAAACAAATGACTCCTCATATAATCCCATATATAGGTTTGCGTAGGAGGGGGCCACTTCGAACCCATGGCAGTGCCACGGCATTGTCCATGGTATCGTTCCCCAAACTCAAAGTAATTGTATTTCGATACAATGCTAAGACGTTGGATCAAAAAATGACAGTGTGTGTCATGATGTACCAGTCCATTTTTGTTATGTCCACCACTTTCGATCTGTATGTATTATACATATTTGTATGTATATGGTTTATACCTAGTGCTAGTTTTTTAATGCATCTACTTTTGTTTTTATTTTCACAGATCCAGCCTGTGATGAGGAGCGAGTGCTGCTAATCTTTTCTTTGACAGCCGGCGGTACTGTGAGTATGCGGCTCTGTTTATGTTTGTATGTTGCTTGGCAACACCTGCCGCTCCACCCACCGCTGACTGTCCAGTGCCGTTTGTGTTATATGCAGAGCGGCCGGACAACACGCGTGATTGGACCCTTGAGTCATGTGCTTTATGCACATGACTCTGATGTCATCACTGCTGCTTCCCAATGACAGGGATGGCGGCGTGGGCTTGATACGCCATCTGTAGCCGCTCGTGCACGGGTCACATCGGCGGTGCAGTGCTCCCTGATTGGTGAGTTCTCCTTTTCAAATGTTTATACGCCATATGCCTATTGGTGCATGTTTTTGGAGAGTGTTTCCCATCAGGTCCGCTATCTCCTTCAGACTGGATTGGCTCATGTCCTAAGGGGGCGGGGTTATTGTATATATATATATACATGTGTTTTTCACTGTGTTTTTGTGCAACTTGACAAAGGCCTTACAGGCCGAAAGAGCGGGATGTCGTTGCCCTTTTATTGCTAGATGCTGCAATAAACATCCACTGAGCTATTTAAACCTTGTGTGGTGCCGGTCCTTTGTGGTTCTTTATTGTTTGACCCCCTGGTACAGGGGTGAGGACCAGGCACACCATTCCTTTTGATTATTTTTTGTGGTGCTCCTGAGTTGTCGTTTTTTTAGTGATAATCTACTAAAATAAATATATACTGTATATACTCGCATATAAGCCGACCCACGTATAAGCCGAAGTACCCACTTTCCCCTCAGGAACCAGGAAAAAGTGATTGACTCGCGTATAAACTCCCGGCCCAGTATAGCCCCCTCCACAGTAGTTAGATGTGCCTCCAGTACAAGTCATCCCCTGGCCTCTCCCCAGATGTTCCCCAGGATCATACAGCTGTGTCTCAAGACAGCACTAGATGACATCATAGACATGAGACACAGCGATTGCCACACAGGAAGAATCCCCGATTATTGCACCGCTGACACATTGCTTGCACGCTCTGATTCACAAGCCAGGGGACACAGGTAGCCTTGAGCAGCGCACTCTGCACACCATGTTGCAGGGGATGGGGGCACTGACTCAGCAGGGCACAAGCTGGCAAGATCAGGATCACTAGTGCACAATTCTTACACTCCTCTACCAGTAACAAAACCCACTTCACCCTCCGTTCTGCTTCACTGACTCGCATATAAGCCGAGGGGGTAACTTTTCAGCACATTTTTGTGCTGAGAAATTAGACTTATACACGAGTATATAAGATATTCCCTGGATGCTATCAAAAGAAAAACGCAAAAAAACGCAGCATGCAGTACCGATTAAAAAATCAGAAATCGGAATTGCATGTGATAATTGAATAAATATCGCAAATCGGAATTGCATGAAGTGTGCAAGAGGCCTTAGGTTGATCATTTCTGTAGATGTGTTCCAACGTGAAATTCTATAGGGTTTATTAACCCAAGTATTTGTAATATGCATACAACTTCAGTGCACTTTTTTGCTATCAATTATTATTATTATTGATAAAAGCGCCAACATATTCTGTGGAGCTAAATCAATGTTTGCAGTTGAAAGGAAAATACGTGTTTTTTCAAGTTAATGACCAGTATCTGTAGCTGCCAAGATTGCATAAATATAGCCGTTGGGTGGATCAATCAAGAGTGACCATGTGACTGAGGGTGGCCACACATAATACAATAAAAAGATCCGATTTTACAGCAATTTATTCAGAAAAATCGAAAGCATTTTTTTTTTTTATTTGAACAAAAAATCTGGAACTAGATTGGGCGTGGCAACATTTCTGGGGGGTTTCAGAAGATTGAATGGTGTAGTACAGATTATCATATTTCTAGATTTATAGACCTAAGCAATGTTTACAGAGTTTTCAATGTTTTTTTTTCATAATTTTTTCATAATTTGGGAAAAATTGAACATAGGTGTGTGATACTTTGGTCAGATTATTCAAATGTTACAATCAATCTGAAAAACTAATTGTAATTCTGGAATTGAAAAGAAATACGGTATTATCATTTGTGGCCACTAGGGGTGATCAATGTGATGCAAATCATTTCTCCTGTAACTTTCAAACATGACTGTGGAACATGTGACTGAATGTGGCAAAAGAAAGTGGCCAGGATGTTGCATGGACAGCTTTTCACATTTGTTTCTTTAGCTGCACAGATCGCTGCCCACCTCGTCTACAGTAAAGCAAACATGAAGTGAAAATAAATGTATGATATAATGAATTGTATGTGTAGTACAGCTACGAATTAGAACATTAGTAACAAAGAAAATAGTCTCATATTGTTTTCCACTACAGGAAGAGTTAAGGAACTTCAGTTACATATGCAAAAGAGTTTCTTTAAAGGACCACTATTGCAAAAAAAAAGTAGCCAGTCAAAATCTGACAGAACCGACAGGTTTTGGGCCAGTCCATCTCCTCACGGGGGATTCTCAGGGTTTTCTTTGTTTTCAACAGCATTTCCTGAACAGCAGTTGCAAAGTCTAACTGAAAAAATTGCATGCAAGTGAGTAGGGAGGCTGGCTGGTATCTTACTATTTTGGCAGTTAAACTTTTGGCAGGAGAATTTTGGCAGGAGAGTTCAAAGGGTCATTATTTCTGCTCTGCTTCATAGCTTAAAAGACAGGGTGTGGTTTGTTAACTGCAAATATCACGCAATGTTATAAAAATAAAAACAAAAACAAAAAAAAAACAATATAACTGAAACTAAAAATATGAGAATCTTTGCTCTGCTACTAATGGTCTATTCATTATCCTTACTACACATACAATTCATTATATCATCACGAGTTTTGTTTTCCTTGCCAGGTTTCCTTAGAGGGTCGAGTCTTCTTTCAGTCTCTTGTAGAGTTGGGCCGAACTGTTCGCCTGCGAACGGTTCCATGCGAACTTCCGTGGTTCACGTTCGCGTCCCGCAGGCGAACCTTTGCGGAAGTTCGGTTCGCCCCATAATGCACATGGAGGGTCAACTTTGACCCTCTACATCACAGTCAGCAGGCCCAGTGTAGCCAATTAGGCTACACTAGCCCCTGGAGCCCCACCCCCCTTATATAAGGCAGGCAGCGGCGGCCATTACGGTCACTCGTGTGCCTGCATTAGTGAGAGTAGGGCGAGCTGCTGCAGACTGTCTCTCATAGGGAAAGATTCGTTAGGCTTAGCTTGTTCCTGGCTGCATACCTGTTCTGTGAACCCACCACTGCATACCTGTACTGTGAACCCACCACTGCATACCTGTTCAGTGAACCCACCACTGCATACTTGTTCTGTGAACCGACCACTGCATACCTGTTCTGTGAACCCACCACTGCATACCTGTACTGTGAACCCACCACTGCATACCTGTTCAGTGAACCCACCACTGCATACCTGTTCAGTGAACCCACCACTGCATACCTGTTCAGTGAACCTGCCACTGCATACCTGTTCTGTGAACCCACCACTGCATACCTGTTCTGTGAACCCACCACTGCATACCTGTTCAGTGAACCCACCACTGCATACCTGTTGTGTTCAGTAAACCTGCCACTGCATACCTGTTCTGTTCAGTGGACCCGCCACTGTATACCTGTTCAGTGAACCCGCCACTGCATACCTGTTGTGTTCAGTGAACCTGCCACTGCATACCTGTTCTGTGAACCCGCCACTGCATACCTGTTCTGTTCAGTGGACCCGCCACTGTATACCTGTTCTGTTCAGTGAACCCGCCACTGTATACCTGTTCTGTTCAGTGAACCCGCCACTGTATACCTGTTCAGTGAACCCGCCACTGCATACCTGTTCTGTTCAGTGAACCTGCCACTGCATACCTGTTCTGTGAACCCGCCACTGTATACCTGTACTGTTCAGTGAACCCGCCACTGCATACCTGTTCTGTTCAGTGGACCCGCCACTGCATACCTGTTCTGTTCAGTGAACCTGCCACTGCATACCTGTTCTGTGAACCAGCCACTGTATACCTGTACTGTTCAGTGAACCCGCCAGTGCATACCTGTTCTGTTCAGTGGACCCGCTACTGTATACCTGTTCTGTTCAGTGAACCCGCCACTGTATACCTGTACTGTTCAGTGAACCCGCCACTGCATACCTGTTCTGTTCAGTGAACCTGCCACTGTATACCTGTTCTGTTCAGTGAACCTGCCACTGCATACCTGTTCTGTGAACCCGCCACTGTATACCTGTACTGTTCAGTGGACCCGCTACTGGATACCTGTTCTGTTCAGTGAACCCGCCACTGCATACCTGTTGTGTTCAGTGAACCCGCCACTGTATACCTGTACTGTTCATTGAACCAGCCACTGCATACCTGTTCTGTTCAGTGGACCCGCTACTGTATACCTGTTCTGTTCAGTGAACCCGCCACTGCATACCTGTTGTGTTCAGTGAACCCACCACTGTATACCTGTACTGTTCAGTGAACCCGCCACTGCATACCTGTTCTGTTCAGTGAACCTGCCACTGTATACCTGTTCTGTTCAGTGAACCCGCCACTGTATACCTGTTCAGTGAACCCGCCACTGCATACCTGTTGTGTTCAGTGAACCCGCCACTGTATACCTGTTCTGTTCAGTGGACCCGCTACTGTATACCTGTTCTGTTCAGTGAACCCACCACTGCATACCTGTTGTGTTCAGTAAACCCGCCACTGTATACCTGTACTGTTCAGTGAACCCGCCACTGCATACCTGCATTACACGGTGAGTTTGGTGTGTCAGTGTGAAGCAGTACCTTAATTACACTCCCTGATTGATGTATACACATGCAAGATGTTTTAAAGCACTTTAGGCCTGTCATTTAGCATTCAATGTGATTTCTGCCCTTAAAACGCTGCTTTGCGTCAAATCCAGATTTTTCCCGGGGACTTTTGGCGTGTATCCCACTCCGCCATGCCCCCCTCCAGGTGTTAGACCCCTTGAAACATCTTTTCCATCACTTTTGTGGCCAGCATAATTTTTTTTTTTTCAAAGTTCGCATCCCCATTGAAGTCTATTGCGGTTCGCGAACTTTAACGCGAACCGAACGTTACGCGAAAGTTCGCGAACCCGGTTCGCGAACCTAAAATCAGAGGTTTGGCCCAACTCTAGTCTCTCTGTTTGCCCAGCCTACTGAAGACTTGTAGCTCACAGGAAGTGCCACTTCAGAACAGGAAGCCAGCAAATTGCAGGAGACTCACACCCTTATGGATCTGTGTCCAGCTGCAAGCAAGCTCAGCCATAAAACACATTTTTAAAAAGTGCAAAAACCCACTGCCAAGAGTAATGCTTTCACACCAAACAACATGTGCGCTTTCAGAACTTAACAACTTCTATTTTCGGTTTATAATAAGGCCACAAAGAAAGCAGCGCCAGGCTGATAAAACGTTCTTCTCACATCGGTATTTAGGCCGGCACAAGTGCCTATTTGTGAGCCGCCCTTTTTCATTTAAAGAAAAGCGAGCGTTCCAATCCGTCCGGCTATTTCTTTCTGTGAAACGATGAGACCTGGGAGCCGAGGAAAGATGTGGTCAGATCTCTGGTTGTTTTGGATTAGCAGCGGTCAAAGGTTGAAGGAACCGCTAACGAGGGCCCAAAAATAGCCGAGTGGAAAAGCGGAGGCTGTTTTGTACCTCTGAGAAGTGACAGGTCGGAGCCAGGCTTCTCCCTGACCCCCTCCAGCGCTGTCAATGCCATATTTGTTTAGCTGGGCTGGCTGGCCGAGGCGCTGCGCTCTCCGCTCTCCTCGCTATGCGCCCCCCTCCTCACCATTTTTTTTTTGCCCGTGTCACTTGTCAGACAATAAGCCTCTTTCACGGGGTGAATTTCACAGTGAGAGAAAACGCCAGAACCTGCGGGGACTCGGAGCTCTGCGATGGAATTTGCTGGCAACGATCGCAGCTCCGGAGTTCACTACGCGCCGCATATGGATGCAATGAAAAGATTCTGCGGCGTTCATTCAATCAGATGATTATGTCCAGGCCGTGCCAGCCACGTAGGCAGATTAACCTTTCGCTGGCTGCGAATAACGAAAAGGCGACAGGCATCTGCGCAACCGGCCAGCTGAGGAACATTCCTTCCGGGTAGTGGATGGCTGCCATGGTGATCGTAGATCTCAACGGGACGAGAAAATAAGGAATAAAACTCAACTGAATAATACAAAATCTTAACCACTTCCCCACCACAGGTTATTTCCCTTTAAAAGCCAGAGCATTTTGCGCTCCACCCATTCAATCACCAATAAACGTATCACTACTTATCACACTGAAATGACGTATACATTGGGGGTTTTTTTGCCACAGATTAGGCTTTCTTTGGGTGGTACTTTTTGCTAAGAATTATTTTATTTTTCTAATGCATTTTAAAAGGAATAATAAAAAAAAATAGAAACATTAATTATTTCTTAGTTTTCAGCTATTATAGGTTTAAAATAAAATGTGCTACTATAGATTAATCCCACAAATTGCATTTGCCCATTTGTCTTGGTTATTACAACATCTAAGTTGTGCCCCTAGTACAATGTATGGTGACAAGATGTGATTTGGAAATAAAGGTGTATTTTTTAGGTTTTGTGTTTCCGTTTACTATATCAATAATTACAAGGCTTTATTTGCGAAAAATAACAGTAATATACCCTCATGACATACATATGAAAAAAGCTGAGTCTCTAAGGTAACTATTTATGTACTTCTTTTTAAAACAATGCCATCACTTTGTTTTTGTTTTTTTTCAATAGGTGTTTTATGATGCTATATATGCGGAAGGGGCAATAATGAGTTAATAAATAATTGATAATTTATCTTTTTTTTTTCTTCATTTTAATGTACTAAAGTGTCTTTTTTTTTTCATTTTGGCCACTAGATGTCCCCACATTTTATTCCTGGGTACCGAACAGTATACAGGAAGTAGTGTGTATGTGTCTGTGTTTACTTTCATTCTGTGAATGACCACCGGCGTATCGCTGATGTCAGTGATCATTCACTGCGGGTACTTTGATTGGTTTTGGGAACACATGTTCCCATTCACTCATCACTACTCTGCCGCGAGGGTCGCGTGCGCTTAGAGTAAATAGAAAGATACGTGTATCTATGCCCCGGGTTGCTAAGTGATGTATACAGGGACGTAGATACACTGTCCCATTGGAAACCAGTTAAAGCCGAACTCTAGGAAAATAAACAGTTTTAGCTCAGATAATTGTCAAAGGTCTTAAAGGAGGATTCCAGCATGTTTTAAATGATGGCATCTCCCCAGTGATGTCAGTTGTTGCAGTTAGGAGACACACCTGATTTGGGAACTGCCATAGGCCATAATGTTAATTATGGCTATAGGGACGCAGGTGGAATTACTATAAAGTCACTGTAACTCGGGTGCCGGCAATAGCTGAACCCCAAATTACATGTCAGTAGGGGAAATCTTATTTTACATTCCCAAGATTCCATAGTGCAGGGAGAGCTGTCTCTCGTCTACTCCTTGCGCCCAAATTAACACACGGCCGGAACATATGTACTTGTTTCGGGGGGAAGGGGAGGAGTGTTGGGGGATGGGGTTGGGGACTGGGAGGTTACAGTTAATAGTTAGGGTTGGAGGTTAAAGGCCTGTACACAGGCTAATTGAAGTCAGCTAAGGGGGCCAATAAACAATCACCATCTGATAATCTGGCCTGTGTACTACAGCCCCCATACCGCCGCCTGGCCAGCAATTCGGATCAACTCAGCCAGCCAATAGCTTTGTTCTCCATGCCAGCCGATTGACATCACTTCTCCGCCCCTCCACCCCCTTGCATAGAACTGAACGTCTCTGCACAGTCTTGGCCTTGCAAGGTCACCTGTCAGGTCACACTAATTGAGCGTGTATACAGGTCTTAGGTTTTTAGATTTAGGAGAAGTTTTAGGAGGGTAATTGTTAGGGATTAGGGTTGGGCATGTTATGGTTGTTAGGGTTGGAGGTTAAGTATAGGAGAAGTTTTAGGAAGGTTAGAGTTAGAGAATACGGTTGTGCACGTTACAGATGTTAGGGTTGGAGGTTAAGTTTAGGAGAAGTTTTAGGAGGGTTGGCGTTAGGGAATAGGGTTGGGAAGGTAACAGTTAAAAGCTAGAGTTCCAGGTTAAGTTTAGGAGACGTTTTAGGGGGGTTAGTGCCAGGTAATATGGTTGAGGGAGGTTGCAGTAACCATGTGACTCTGTTAAAGTAAATCTGAAGCCAAACTTAAAAAAAGTTAGATATTTACCTAAGGAGAGGGAAGTCCCAGGATCCCATAAAGCCTTCACAGTCCTCTCTCTGTCCTTTCATTCTACTGCTGTCCTCCCGTGAAATGTATTTCACCAACTGGTCAAATAAACCTTTGGAAGTCCTCGAGTAGATCCACAGATGAACGGGTGCACTTCCAAGGAGGCAATTTTGAGTGGGGGATGGGGGAGGTGGGGTATTGCTGAGGACCCAGAGACCGGGAAGCTCCAGTAAGACTCTAGGGCAGTGGTCCTCAAACTAAGGCCCGCAGGCTGAATGCGGCCCGCAGAGGCCTTTTCACTGCTCCCCCCCCCCAACATAAAATCTGTAACTTATAGATGCTGCCCACGGTACCTTTTAAATATCGGCGGCCCACATATAGAATAGCAATGCTGGCATCACCCACCCACTTACTGTAGAAGCCAGTAAGCAGCCAGTCATTCGCTGGCTTCCAATCCCATTCTGCATCAGGTGACGCTGCTGTCCAACTGGACGGCAGGTTGTCACCTGGGTATGCTTCTGGTGCACAAAGACGTTCTTCGGGTGCCACATGACTGAATGGCTGCTGCTGGGAGGTCTCCTCCAGACATGATTGGGGGGAATCAATACCTAGGTTCAATGTAATGTTTTTCAGCATCATTTTATGTATGATCCGGCCCCCCAGCAGTCTGAAGTATGTTGACCTGTCCCTTGACCGAAAAAGTTTGGGGATCTCTGCTACACAGGTGAGTGTCAGGAACCGGCCCGCGGCACGCCTGCGTATACGGTTCCCGACTGCGGGTTTGACCTGATCAAGCGGGGAACAGCCTTATTTAAGCTAAAAACAAGGCTGGGACCCCTCAAACACTTCCCACTGCCACCACTAGCCGTTGCTAGACATGTTCACTCAGCTGTCGAGTGCTCAACACGCATAGAGTTGAGCCGAAATTTTCGTAATTTCGCATTACTATAATTACGCATGCGAAATTTGCGATTACGATGCGAAATTACGGTAGCGTAATTGCCTTTAAAATCGTAATTGAAAATACCGTAAGCGTAATTTTCAACGCGTAATTTCGCGTTTCGTTCATGCCGTAATTTCGCATTAAACGCTACCGTAATTTCGCGTTAAACCGTAACGCTCCGTATAATATAAAAAAGCCGCCGAATTTAAGGGTTAATAGCAAAGCCCCCTTAAATGCTAAGAGCCTCAAATTTGGAGAATATATTAAGGAGATCAGGAGGAATAAGAGGAAAAAAATTTTTTGCAAAAAGACCTTATAGTTTTTGAGAAAATCGATGTTAAAGTTTCAAAGTAAAAATGTATACATTTAAAAACCCGCCAACTTTAACGGTTAATAGCAAAGCCTGCTTAAAGTTTAGGAACACCAAATTCCTAGGGTATATTAAGGAGATCAGTGGGAATAAGAGGAAAAATTTTTTTTTCAAAAAGACCTTATAGTTTTTGAGAAAATCGATTTTTAAGTTTCAAGGGCAAAAATGTCTTTTAAATACGGAAAATGTCAGTTTTTTTTGCACAGGTAACAATAGTGTACTATTTTCATAGATTCCCCCAAGTGGGAAGAGTTTTACTTACTTCGTTATGAGTGTGGGAAATATAAAAAAAAAACGACGTGGGGTCCCCCCTCCCAGACCTCTTTAACCCCTTGTCCCTCATGCAGGCTGGGATAGCCAGAATGCGGAGCACCGGCCGCGTGGGGCTCCGCACCCTGACTATACCAGCCCGCATGGTCCATGGATTGGGGGGTCTCGGAAGGGGAGGGGCAGCCAAGCTTTCCCCTCCCCCTCCGAGCCCTTGTCCAATCCAAGGACAAGGGGCTCTTCTCCACCTCCGATGGGCGGTGGAGGTGGAGGCCGCGATTTCCTGGGGGGGGGGGGGTCATGGTGGAATCTGGGAGTCCCCTTTAAAAAGGGGTCCCCCAGATGCCCACCCCCCCTCCCAGGAGAAATGAGTATAGAGGTACTTGTACCCCTTACCCATTTCCTTTAAGAGTTAAAAGTAAATAAACACACAAACACTTAGAAAAAGTATTTTAATTGAACAAAAAACATAACCACGAAAAAAGTCCTTTAATATTCTTAATTAACCATTAACACTTACCTGTCCCTTTAAATAAATGATCCCTCAAAATAGCCTCGGAAATGTTCTATCAGTTACAATGTAACAAAGTTATTACAATGTAACAACTTTGTTACATTGTAACTACGCCGCACCCGACGTCACTCGCCGCTCAGCCGCCGCATACGCGTCTGCGCTGCACGGACCCGACAGAGTTCTGAGCTATATAGCTCAGAGCTCTGAGAAGCATCTTTGAATTTGGGCTCAAAGGAGCCCCATTGGTCCTTAGCAGACCAATGGGGTTCCTTCTGATTTGAAGGAACCCCATTGGTCTGCTAAGGACCAATGGGGCTCCTTTGAGCCCAAATTCAAAGATGCTTCTCAGAGCTCTGAGCTATATAGCTCAGAGCTCTGTCGGGTCTAGTGATGGGAATTTCGGCTCTTCTCAGAGAATCTGCTCTTCTGAATCGGCTCCCATTAAAGAGCCGGCTCTTACGGCTCTGAATCAGCTCTTAATTAAATATCACTAGACACCACTCAGAATCGGATTAATAGCCCCGCCCCCGTCTCCATGCCAACTCCAGACTACTTCTCTGACTGAGGCAATCCCTCCTGCAACTGCTCTGCTCCGCCCCAAACACTCCTACAAGCTGCAAGAGGAGGACTACATCTCCCAGAATGCCTCAGCGCCCTTTATTACGGAGCAAAGCAGAGCTAAAAGGGGCGGCTGAGGCATCGGCTCTTCTCAGAGTGAGCATCGGCTCCTCTGATTCACTTCAACGACCCATCACTAGTCGGGTCCGTGCAGCGCCGACGCGTATGCGGCGGCTGAGCGGCGAGTGACGTCGGGTGCGGCGTAGTTACAATGTAACAAAGTTGTTACATTGTAATAACTTTGTTACATTGTAACTGATAGAACATTTCCGAGGCTATTTCGAGGGATCATTTATTTAAAGGGACAGGTAAGTATTAATGGTTAATTAAGAATATTAAAGGACTTTTTTCGTGGTTATGTTTTTTGTTCAATTAATATACTTTTTCTAAGTGTTTGTGTGTTTATTTACTTTTAACTCTTAAAGGAAATGGGTAAGGGGTACAAGTACCTCTATACTCATTTCTCCTGGGAGGGGGGGTGGGCATCTGGGGGACCCTTTTTAAAGGGGACTCCCAGATTCCACCATGAACCCCCCCCCCCCCAGGAAATCGTGGCCTCCACCTCCACCGCCCATCGGAGGTGGAGAAGAGCCCCTTGTCCTTGGATTGGACAAGGGCTCGGAGGGGGAGGGGAAAGCTTGGCTGCCCCTCCCCTTCCGAGACCCCCCAATCCATGGACCATGCGGGCTGGTATAGTCAGGGTGCGGAGCCCCACGCGGCCGGTGCTCCGCATTCTGGCTATCCCAGCCTGCATGGGGGACAAGGGGTTAAAGAGGTCTGGGAGGGGGGACCCCACGTCGTTTTTTTTTTATATTTCCCACACTCAGAACGAAGTAAGTAAAACTCTTCCCACTTGGGGGAATCTATGAAAATAATACACTTTTGTTACCTGTGCAAAAAAAAACTGACATTTTCCGCATTTAAAAGACATTTTTTCCCTTGAAACTTAAAAATCAATTTTCTCAAAAACTATAAGGTCTTTTTGAAAAAAAAATTTTTCCTCTTATTCCCACTGATCCCCTTAATATACCCTAGGAATTTGGTGTTCCTAAACTTTAAGCAGGCTTTGCTATTAACCGTTAAAGTTGGCGGGTTTTTAAATGTTTACATTTTTCCTTTGAAACTTTAACATCGATTTTCTCAAAAACTATAAGGTCTTTTTGAAAAAAATTTTTTCCTCTTATTCCTTCTGATCTCCTTAATATATTCTCCAAATTTGAGGCTCTTAGCATTTAAGGGGGCTTTGCTATTAACCCTTAAAGTCGGCGGCTTTTTTACATTATACGGAGCGTTACGGTTTAACGCGAAATTACGGTAGCGTTTATTGCGAAATTACGGCATGAACAAATACCCATTGTAATGCGAAAATTACGCGAAAATTACGCTTACGCGAAATTTCGCGAAATCCTTCTTCATTACGATTATGTACTTACGGCCATAATCGTAATTACACTAATTACCCGAAATTTCGCGAAATCATAATTACGTCATTACGCTCATCTCTAAACACGCACTCCGCGTTTTCGTATTTGGGTCAGCTTTGCGCTTAGGCCGAATACGAGAACGCTACGCACACACACACAGTTGCAATCTTACGCTGTAATGAAGCAAAACCACTAACAGTCGTTCCAAACGATACTGTTAGACTTCCCACTCGGCTGTCGAGCGCAGAAGTGCCTCATACACACAATGCAATTACAATTTCATACGGTAGTGTTGCTCAAGCGTACAATTAAGCATGAACTTATACACGGTTACACTTCAGTCTCTTCTAGGCTATGAGTGTTAGTTTAGCACAGCAGAAGTCAAGCTTATTAAATAACGATTTAATATTCCATAAAAAACGTGGAACAATGCAGAACTTAATATATACAAAAGATGTACAAACACAAAGTAAAAAAGTTACAAAGATAAAAGTTACAAAAATAAGAGGTTACAGAGATACACACACGGATATTTGCGAAAAAAATAAAAATGGGGATTAAAAACGTTACCAACTTGAAGGTCTCAACGTTGTCGGCAGGAGCATGCCGCTTGTTCGACCAGAAGTCGAGATCATCTCTAGCTATGCGCTATCTCCAAGAGAAGATTCTTACTAGATATCTGCCTCTGCTTTTTATACTCTGAGCTACGCCTGGAGGCTGCAACTTCCTTGGGGAGGGGAGGAACTAGGTTTTAATTAAATCTCAGACATATTCCATTTCCAGGTAAAAGTCTATACATCAAAGATTGTGAAGTGAGGCTTTCAACTCCAGGTGAAAACTTGATTAAGGCTTTTTCCTGTCTCCGTTTTTAAAGTCTGCAGAGATTCCAACCCCCTTCCAATAGATGTAATTTACAGGGTATCGTTTGCACCTCCACTAATAATTTAATTTCCAGTAGCCTGTCATGTACATTTCCAACATTCCTGTGTTAGTCTCCAGACTCTGGTCCTCTTGCTTTGTGTATTGAGGCAATGGGCTGTCTCCTGGGTTCAAAAGCCAGGCAGATAATCCCATTAGCACTCTCAGAGGAACTGCATACAGAAACTCAAAGCACCTCATATGGTCAAGACAATCACCCATTTCCTTGCCCCAAGCAACTCAAGGTAACAGCTCCCTTCTGGCAGACCTACACGGAACACAGGCAGAAAAATGAAAGAATATGTTCCTTTATTCCTAACATCATCAGCACCCCAATATATCACTGCAGTGAGTATCTAAGTTTGTTTGTTTGTTTTTCATGTAACAATGGCGGAACACAACCCTCTATATTCTCTGTAGTCATTCCAATTTACAGTTAGATATGATAGCATAGCTATAGGCCACTTTTAATTGACTTTCTCGAAGTGGGGCTTGTGCTATCTTGTTTGAGTATGTTTGTGTTGTTCATGTTTTTTATTATTATTAATTGCTGTATGAACTTGTATTGTGGGTCTGTGCTGCATCAGAAATAACATATATTTCCCTTTGCCTTAGCATACCTCTCAACTTTTTGAGATGAAAAAGATGGACACTTTAAGACACGCCTCTAAGAAAAATATGCTGTTTCATAGCACAACCCACACTGGTTCTTTCTATCCTGGATTATTTTCCTTCACATTATCATATGAAAATAAGAAATATATCAATTTAAAGCATGGGGATAAGGTTTCCAGTCAATTAAACACATGTTTTCAGTAGAAAATACATATATTTACACAGATATGTACATGAGTCCTGAAAGAGGGGCAAATAAGGAAGAAAGAGGGGCAGAGGGATTTGATTTCCTAATAGGGGAACGTAGGGAGCTGTGGCTATAGTGTGGGGCAGGTAGCGGTAGTTTGTTTGTCGCCCTTGGGAGCTATGGCTATAGTGTGGGGCAGGTTGCAGTTGTTGTTTGTCACCCTTGGGAGCTATGGCTATAGCGTGCAGCAGGATGTGGTTGTTTGTCACCCTTGGGTGCTATGGCTATAGTGTGGGGCAGGTTGTAGTTGTTGTTTGTCACCATTGGGAGCTATGGCTATAGTGTGCAGCAGGTTACAGTTGTTTGTTTGTCACCATTGGGAGCCATGGCTATAGTGTGGGGCCAGTAGCGGTAGTTTGTTTGTCACCATTGGGAGCTATGGCTATAGTGTGGGGCCAGTAGCGGTAGTTTGTTTGTCACCCTTGGGAGCTATGGCTATAGTGTGGGGGCGGTAGCGGTAGTTTGTTTGTCACCCTTGGGAGCTATGGCTATAGCGTGGGGCAGGTAGCGGTAGTTTGTTTGTCACCATTGGGAGCTATGGCTATAGTCTGCGGCCGGTAGCGGTAGTTTGTTTGTCACCCTTGGGAGCTATGGCTATATTGTGGGGCCGGTAGCGGTAGTTTGTTTGTCACCATTGGGAGCTATGGCTATATTGTGGGGCCGGTAGCGGTAGTTTGTTTGTCACCCTTGGGTGCTATGGCTATAGTGTGGGGCCGGTAGCGGTACTTTGTTTGTCACCCTTGGGTGCTATGGCTATAGTGTGGGGCCGGTAGCGGTACTTTGTTTGTCACCCTTGGGTGCTATGGCTATAGTGTGGGGCCGGTAGCGGTAGTTTGTTTGTCACCCTTGGGAGCTATGGCTGTAGTGTGGGGCAGGTAGCGGTAGTTTGTTTGTCACCATTGGGAGCTATGGCTGTAGTGTGGGGCAGGTAGCGGTAGTTTGTTTGTCACCCTTGGGAGCTATGGCTATAGTGTGGGGCCAGTAGCGGTAGTTTGTTTGTCACCCTTGGGAGCTATGGCTATAGTGTGGGGCCAGTAGCGGTAGTTTGTTTGTCACCATTGGGAGCTATGGCTATAGCGTGGGGCAGGTAGCGGTAGTTTGTTTGTCACCATTGGGAGCTATGGCTATAGTGTGGGGCTGGTAGCGGTAGTTTGTTTGTCACCCTTGGGAGCTATGGCTGTAGTGTGGGGCCGGTAGCGGTAGTTTGTTTGTCACCATTGGGAGCTATGGCTATAGTGTGGGGCAGGTAGCGGTAGTTTGTTTGTCACCATTGGGAGCTATGGCTATAGTGTGGGGCTGGTAGCGGTAGTTTGTTTGTCACCATTGGGAGCTATGGCTATAGTCTGCGGCCGGTAGCGGTAGTTTGTTTGTCACCCTTGGGAGCTATGGCTATATTGTGGGGCCGGTAGCGGTAGTTTGTTTGTCACCATTGGGAGCTATGGCTATATTGTGGGGCCGGTAGCGGTAGTTTGTTTGTCACCCTTGGGAGCTATGGCTATAGTGTGGGGCCGGTAGCGGTAGTTTGTTTGTCACCATTGGGAGCTATGGCTATAGTGTGGGGCCGGTAGCGGTAGTTTGTTTGTCACCATTGGGAGCTATGGCTATAGCGTGGGGCAGGTAGCGGTAGTTTGTTTGTCACCATTGGGAGCTATGGCTATAGTGTGGGGCTGGTAGCGGTAGTTTGTTTGTCACCCTTGGGAGCTATGGCTGTAGTGTGGGGCCGGTAGCGGTAGTTTGTTTGTCACCATTGGGAGCTATGGCTATATTGTGGGGCCGGTAGCGGTAGTTTGTTTGTCACCCTTGGGAGCTATGGCTGTAGTGTGGGGCAGGTAGCGGTAGTTTGTTTGTCACCCTTGGGAGCTATGGCTATAGTGTGGGGCCAGTAGCGGTAGTTTGTTTGTCACCCTTGGGAGCTATGGCTATAGCGTGGGGCAGGTAGCGGTAGTTTGTTTGTTACCATTGGGAGCTATGGCTATAGTGTGGGTCCGGTAGCAGTAGTTTGTTTGCCACCCTTGGGAGCTATGGCTATAGTGTGGGGCAGGTAGCGGTAGTTTGTTTGTTACCATTGGGAGCTATGGCTATAGTGTGGGGCCAGTAGCGGTAGTTTGTTTGTCACCCTTGGGAGCTATGGCTATAGTGTGGGGCCGGTAGCGGTAGTTTGTTTGTCACCCTTGGGTGCTATGGCTATAGTGTGGGGCCGGTAGCGGTAGTTTGTTTGTCACCATTGGGAGCCATGGCTATAGTGTGGGGCCAGTAGCGGTAGTTTGTTTGTCACCCTTGGGAGCTATGGCTATAGCGTGGGGCAGGTAGCGGTAGTTTGTTTGTTACCATTGGGAGCTATGGCTATAGTGTGGGTCCGGTAGCAGTAGTTTGTTTGTCACCATTGGGAGCTATGGCTATAGTGTGGGGCAAATAGTGGTAGTTTGTTTGTCACTATTGGGAGCTATGGCTATAGCGTGGGGCCGGTAGCGGTAGTTTGTTTGTCACCATTGGGAGCTATGGCTATAGTGGGGAGCAGGTAGCGGTAGTTTGTTTGTCACCATTGGGAGCTATGGCTATAGCATGGGGCCGGTAGCGGTAGTTTGTTTGTCACCCTTGGGAGCTATGGCTATAGCGTGGGGCCGGTAGCGGTAGTTTGTTTGTCACCTTTGGGAGCTATGGCTATAGTATGGGGCAGGTAGCGGTAGTTTGTTTGTCACCCTTGGGAGCTATGGCTATAGCGTGGGGCAGGTAGCGGTAGTTTGTTTGTCACCATTGGGAGCTATGGCTATAGCGTAGGGCCGGTAGCGGTAGTTTGTTTGTCACCCTAGGGAGCTATGGCTATAGTGTGGGGCAGGTAGCGGTAGTTTGTTTGTCACCCTAGGGAGCTGTGGCTGTAGTGTGGGGCAGGTAGCGGTAGTTTGTTTGTCGCCCTTGGGAGCTATGGCTATAGTGTGCAGCAGGTTGCTGTTGTAGGTTTGTCACCATTGGGGGCTATGGCTATAGTGTGGGGCAGGTAGCGGTAGTTTGTTTGTCGCCATTGGGAGCTATGGCTGTAGCGTGGGGCAGGTAGCGGTAGTTTGTTTGTCACCATTGGGGGCTATGGCTATAGTGTGGAGCAGGTTACGGTTGTTTGTTTGTCACCATTGGGAGCTATGGTTATAGTGTGGGGCAGGAAGCCGTAGTTTGTTTGTCACCATTGGGAGCTATGGCTATAGTGTGGGGCCAGTAGCGGTAGTTTGTTTGTCACCCTTGGGAGCTATGGCTATAGTGTGGGGCCGGTAGCGGTAGTTTGTCACCCTTGGGAGCTATGGCTATAGCGTGGGGCAGGTAGCGGTAGTTTGTTTGTCGCCCTTGGGAGCTATGGCTTAAGTGTGGGGGCGGTAGCGGTAGTTTGTTTGTCACCCTTGGGAGCTATGGCTATAGTGTGGGGCAGGTAGTGGTAGTTTGTTTGTCACCCTAGGGAGCTATGGCTGTAGTGGGGAGCAGGTAGCGGTAGTTTGTTTGTCGCCATTGGGAGCTATGGCTATAGTGGGGAGCAGGTAGCGGAAGTTTGTTTGTCACCCTAGGGAGCTATGGCTGTAGTGGGGAGCAGGTAGCGGTAGTTTGTTTGTCGCCTTTGGGAGCTATGGCTATAGTGCGGGGCAGGTAGCGGTAGTTTGTTTGTCGCCCTAGAGAGTTATGGCTATAGTGTGGGGCAGGAAGCGGTAGTTTGTTTGTCACCATTGGGGGCTATGGCTATAGTGTGGGGCAGGTAGAGGTAGTTTGTTTGTCACTATTGGGAGCTATGGCTATAGTGGGGAGCAGGTAGAGGTAGTTTGTTTGTCACTATTGGGAGCTATGGCTATAGTGGGGAGCAGGTAGAGGTAGTTTGTTTGTCACTATTGGGAGCTATGGCTATAGTGGGGAGCAGGTAGCGGTAGTTTGTTTGTCACCTTTGGGAGCTATGGCTATAGTGTGGGGCAGGTAGCGGTAGTTTGTTTGTCACCCTTGGGCGCTATGCCTATAGTGTGGGGCTGGTAGCGGTAGTTTGTTTGTCACCTTTGGGAGCTATGGCTATAGTGTGGGGCAGGTAGCGGTAGTTTGTTTGTCACCCTTGGGCGCTATGCCTATAGTGTGAGGCTGGTAGCGGTAGTTTGTTTGTCACTATTGGGAGCTATGGCTATAGTGTGGGGCAGGTAGCAGTAGTTTGTTTGTCGCCCTAGAGAGTTATGGCTATAGTGTGGGGCAGGAAGCGGTAGTTTGTTTGTCACCATTGGGGGCTATGGCTATAGTGTGGGGCAGGTAGCGGTAGTTTGTTTGTCACCCTTGGGAGCTATGGCTATAGTGTGGAGTAGGTTGTGGTTGTTTAGGTTGTGGTTGTTTGTTTTTCACCCTTGGGAGCTATGGCTATAGTGTGGGGCAGGTAGAGGTAGTTTGTTTGTCACTATTGGGAGCTATGGCTATAGTGGGGAGCAGGTAGAGGTAGTTTGTTTGTCACTATTGGGAGCTATGGCTATAGTGGGGAGCAGGTAGCGGTAGTTTGTTTGTCACCTTTGGGAGCTATGGCTATAGTGTGGGGCAGGTAGCGGTAGTTTGTTTGTCACTATTGGGAGCTATGGCTATAGTGGGGAGCAGGTAGAGGTAGTTTGTTTGTCACTATTGGGAGCTATGGCTATAGTGGGGAGCAGGTAGCGGTAGTTTGTTTGTCACCTTTGGGAGCTATGGCTATAGTGTGGGGCAGGTAGCGGTAGTTTGTTTGTCACCCTTGGGCGCTATGCCTATAGTGTGAGGCTGGTAGCGGTAGTTTGTTTGTCACTATTGGGAGCTATGGCTATAGTGTGGGGCAGGTAGCGGTAGTTTGTTTGTCACTATTGGGAGCTATGGCTGTAGTGTGGGGCAGGTTGCGGTAGTTTGTGTAGTAGTAGCAAACGGTCTCCAGAGCTCGACTGGACAATATGAAGGGGACCAGGGAGTCAACCAGTCCACACCCGGATCCTTAAGGGTGTAACGATCAGCAGCAACAAGTTCAAAAAATGACTGGGTCTCCACCTGGATAAATGCAGTATCGCTGAACTTTCTTTATTGCACCATAGTAATAAAAAACACGACGTTTCGGCACACAGGCCTTTATCAAGTGTTACAAAATCAAATGGATACTCACAGTTATATATTGCACTACATCATTAAAAATTCACGCCCCTCAAGAGGGCGGGCACAAACTTAAAGAACGAGTGGCCAAAAATATTTAAAGAGACAGCATGGTAAACAAACTCTCTATAAAAAGCATCTTAAATTAAACTCATCATTCAGTCCATTAGGTGTCAAGGTACTCAACCTATTGATCCACCTATGTTCACATCTAAGCAAAGATGTCTGTCCGTCCATTCCTTCTATAACCGCGACTTTTTCAAGAACGCACCATCGCAATTCCCCCACCATATGATCACAGTCATAGAAATGTTTCCCTATAGGGGAATCAAATTTTTTATTAGGATCATCATGGTACTTTCTATATAAACGAATATTACTGCGGTGTTCATTAATTCTTACTCTGACCTCACGGGAGGTTTGACCAACATAACCCATCCCACAAGGGCATTTTAAAAAATAAATTACATTTGATGTAACACATGAAAAATTACCTCTAATATTAATCTTATAGCCCTTTGTGGGATGCCTAATGTGGTCCCCCCTTATAATACTGGAACAGTTTTGGCAATTCAAGCATGCAAAAGTTCCCCTCTTTTGTGGTAGGAAAGTGCTTTGTTGCACCGTACGTTTCTTAATATCTGCCCTTACCAATTTATCACGCAGACTTTTACCCTTCCGGTAAACAAAAGAAGGGGGAGAGGAAAACACCTTGGACAGTAAAGGGTCTGCATCAATAAGTGACCAATTCTCCAAAATGGTTTTTTTTTACCAGATTCGCATGACTGTCATATGTGGAAATGAACTGTACTTTCTTAAAATCTTGCCCCTTGGTGCTTTTCTTTCTCAAAACTTTCCTATCCATCTGTGCCACAGTTTGTGCGACACCTACAACTTCTTTCGTATCATAACCACGTTCAGTAAAATCTTTAACTAATTTCTTAGCTTGATTATCATAAGCCCTGTCGTCCGATGTAATCCGCCTTGCACGAATGAATTGACTCTTAGGGAGACCCCATATCAAGGAACGTGGATGACAGCTTGTTGCCAATAAGGCATTATTACGATCGGTACTTTTTCTAAATAAATCAGTGTGAAATATAAAACCATCAAACTGTACATCCACGTCCAAGAAATGTAAATTGGTGGGGTGAAACTCCAGAGTGAATTTAATCGAGTCATGATAACCATTTAACTCTGCCACAAATGTTCTTAAACTCTCCTCATTCCCTTTCCAACAAAAGAACAAATCGTCAATATAACGACAGTAGCCGATTCCATGTGCGCAAAAAAGTTCATTGGCAAAAATATATTTCAATTCGAAATCTGCCATAAAAATATTTGCTAGGGTAGGTGCATAAGGGGCCCCCATTGGTACCCCTTTAACCTGTAGAAAGAAGTCATTCCGAACTCTAAAATAGTTTGACTGTAGACATAATGATAAAAGTTGTTTTACAAATGTCGTATTTACTGCAGGATCATTATATTGCACTAATGCCCCTGAAATAGCCTCTAAGGCCTCAATATGAGGTATGTTCGTATAAAGACTGACAATGTCTAAACTGACCAAGTATGTAATTCCATTGGTTTCTATTTCCTCCAAACCTTTCAAAAAAGCAGTAGTATCCTGTAAACAATAAAGGTTATTTTTCACGATAGGCTGTAAAACACTGTCAACATAAATTCCCAGTGGTTCCAATAATGAACCTGATGCAGAAACTATAGGACGTCCAGGGGGGTGAATGGGGTCCTTATGAATTTTGGGTAAAGTGTACATTATCGGCACTCTAAAATGTTCTTTGGTCAACACCCCCTTAAGTGTATGTGAAATTAACCCATTTTCAACAGCCTCTGCCAAAAAAGTGTCTATATGATCTTTAATCCTCCGTGATGGATCTCCTGGGAGGGGCCTATAAGTGTCAGTATCATTAACTTGTTTCAATAATTCATACAGGTATGCATCCTTTTCTTGTACCACCAAGGAACCCCCTTTATCTGCTTTTTTAAAAACGACATTCTCCTCTTGCTGTAATCTCTTTAAAGCCTCTCTCTCCTTGTATGTCATATTATTTTTTCTCTTAAGACTATTGTGGCTCCAATTGGTCTCCAAAGTGTGCATAACTGTATTCTCAAAAACATCAAGAGTAGCATTCTGAATTGGGGCATCAGATTTATTCTTCCCCCTTAATTTTAAGGGCAAAACCTCCGTATCAGCTGTAACATTTCTATTCAGACTGTTCACAGGTTCCCTTAAATGATGCCATATTTTCCACTTAAGTTTTCGTATGAATTTGTACATATCTACTTTGATGTCAAAAATATCTTGATTAAAGGCAGGAACAAAACTCAGCCCTTTGTTTAGTACTGACAACTCTTTACAATCAAATTCCCTGGATGAAATATTAAACACCAGCCCAGTCTCAGTCACGGGTTTAAACATGGTCGTTTGCAAACTATCTGTTGCATTAGCGATGGTATAGATATATTCTGGCCTAATGTCAGTGAGGAAATCCCCATATGAAACAGAAGAACCTGTGGTACTCACGTAGTCCTGGTATGCTGTTAGCGGTGATATTTGCGGCTCCTGGTGACCCGATAAGGCTGCGGGGAGGAAGAGGGTGGAGGCCGCGCTTGAACAGCTCTCTGCCGCTCTCTTACTTGCGGCTGACTCTTCCGTGTCATGGAACGCTGTCCTGCGGTCTGTGCGTCCCCTACGTCTCCGCCTCCTGCGTCTACGGTGGCTCCCTGGGGAAAAAAACGGCGGTCAGCGCCCCCTGGTGGTTCCTGTTCGGATTCCGAATCAGCGGTTTCCTGGCGTCTTCTGTTCCAGTAAGAGCCCTGCCTGACTCTCCGTTGTGTTTTGCGTATCATGCTCCAGGTGTAAACCTGATTGTTGGCGTAATCCTGCGCATCTCTCTGGAACTTTTGGACCTTCACCTTTAATGTGAGTTCCTTTGTATCTTTGATCAAATCATCAAGCTTGACTTTAAACTGTGCATATTCCGCAATGGTATCTTTAGCCAGCAATTCATTTTTAAGGCGATCTATTTCAGACTTAATGCTGTCAATCTTAGGATGTAAATGTTGTATAGTCAAATACATTAAATCCATTGAGCACTTATTAAGAATACCATTCCATTTCTTTATGAACTCGGGATCATCCTTACAAAAAATAGGCGTTAGTGTTACCCGGAGGCCCCTTGGAATTCGCTCCACACGTAAATATTCCGTTAGGGTGGACACATGCAATGACAGATTGACTTCTTTGAGTGCTAGATTTTCAATCTGTTTCTTTAAACTCTCAATGGGGTCAGATTCTCCTGAGGTGAATGTATAACGGACAGATCCTCCTAATGCTAAAATGGCCAAACGTTCATCATCAGAAAAACTATGGTACTCAATATGAGAATTAACTTCAGATGCCACATCATCCTGCGACATGTCTTTGACAAATATTCAAACCAGGAGCTCCAAACGACCTGGGATCCAATCGCAATCCAATAGTAGTAGCAAACGGTCTCCAGAGCTCGACTGGACAATATGAAGGGGACCAGGGAGTCAACCAGTCCACACCCGGATCCTTAAGGGTGTAACGATCAGCAGCAACAAGTTCAAAAAATGACTGGGTCTCCACCTGGATAAATGCAGTATCGCTGAACTTTCTTTATTGCACCATAGTAATAAAAAACACGACGTTTCGGCACACAGGCCTTTATCAAGTGTTACAAAATCAAATGGATACTCACAGTTATATATTGCACTACATCATTAAAAATTCACGCCCCTCAAGAGGGCGGGCACAAACTTAAAGAACGAGTGGCCAAAAATATTTAAAGAGACAGCATGGTAAACAAACTCTCTATAAAAAGCATCTTAAATTAAACTCATCATTCAGTCCATTAGGTGTCAAGGTACTCAACCTATTGATCCACCTATGTTCACATCTAAGCAAAGATGTCTGTCCGTCCATTCCTTCTATAACCGCGACTTTTTCAAGAACGCACCATCGCAATTCCCCCACCATATGATCACAGTCATAGAAATGTTTCCCTATAGGGGAATCAAATTTTTTATTAGGATCATCATGGTACTTTCTATATAAACGAATATTACTGCGGTGTTCATTAATTCTTACTCTGACCTCACGGGAGGTTTGACCAACATAACCCATCCCACAAGGGCATTTTAAAAAATAAATTACATTTGATGTAACACATGAAAAATTACCTCTAATATTAATCTTATAGCCCTTTGTGGGATGCCTAATGTGGTCCCCCCTTATAATACTGGAACAGTTTTGGCAATTCAAGCATGCAAAAGTTCCCCTCTTTTGTGGTAGGAAAGTGCTTTGTTGCACCGTACGTTTCTTAATATCTGCCCTTATGACTCGATTAAATTCACTCTGGAGTTTCACCCCACCAATTTACATTTCTTGGACGTGGATGTACAGTTTGATGGTTTTATATTTCACACTGATTTATTTAGAAAAAGTACCGATCGTAATAATGCCTTATTGGCAACAAGCTGTCATCCACGTTCCTTGATACGGGGTCTCCCTAAGAGTCAATTCATTCGTGCAAGGCGGATTACATCGGACGACAGGGCTTATGATAATCAAGCTAAGAAATTAGTTAAAGATTTTACTGAACGTGGTTATGATACGAAAGAAGTTGTAGGTGTCGCACAAACTGTGGCACAGATGGATAGGAAAGTTTTGAGAAAGAAAAGCACCAAGGGGCAAGATTTTAAGAAAGTACAGTTCATTTCCACATATGACAGTCATGCGAATCTGGTAAAAAAAACCATTTTGGAGAATTGGTCACTTATTGATGCAGACCCTTTACTGTCCAAGGTGTTTTCCTCTCCCCCTTCTTTTGTTTACCGGAAGGGTAAAAGTCTGCGTGATAAATTGGTAAGGGCAGATATTAAGAAACGTACGGTGCAACAAAGCACTTTCCTACCACAAAAGAGGGGAACTTTTGCATGCTTGAATTGCCAAAACTGTTCCAGTATTATAAGGGGGGACCACATTAGGCATCCCACAAAGGGCTATAAGATTAATATTAGAGGTAATTTTTCATGTGTTACATCAAATGTAATTTATTTTTTAAAATGCCCTTGTGGGATGGGTTATGTTGGTCAAACCTCCCGTGATGTCAGAGTAAGAATTAATGAACACCGCAGTAATATTCGTTTATATAGAAAGTACCATGATGATCCTAATAAAAAATTTGATTCCCCTATAGGGAAACATTTCTATGACTGTGATCATATGGTGGGGGAATTGCGATGGTGCGTTCTTGAAAAAGTCGCGGTTATAGAAGGAATGGACGGACAGACATCTTTGCTTAGATGTGAACATAGGTGGATCAATAGGTTGAGTACCTTGACACCTAATGGACTGAATGATGAGTTTAATTTAAGATGCTTTTTATAGAGAGTTTGTTTACCATGCTGTCTCTTTAAATATTTTTGGCCACTCGTTCTTTAAGTTTGTGCCCGCCCTCTTGAGGGGCGTGAATTTTTAATGATGTAGTGCAATATATAACTGTGAGTATCCATTTGATTTTGTAACACTTGATAAAGGCCTGTGTGCCGAAACGTCGTGTTTTTTATTACTATGGTGCAATAAAGAAAGTTCAGCGATACTGCATTTATCCAGGTGGAGACCCAGTCATTTTTTGAACTTGTTGCTGCTGATCGTTACACCCTTAAGGATCCGGGTGTGGACTGGTTGACTCCCTGGTCCCCTTCATATTGTCCAGTCGAGCTCTGGAGACCGTTTGCTACTACTATTGGATTGCGATTGGATCCCAGGTCGTTTGGAGCTCCTGGTTTGAATATTTGTCAAAGACATGTCGCAGGATGATGTGGCATCTGAAGTTAATTCTCATATTGAGTACCATAGTTTTTCTGATGATGAACGTTTGGCCATTTTAGCATTAGGAGGATCTGTCCGTTATACATTCACCTCAGGAGAATCTGACCCCATTGAGAGTTTAAAGAAACAGATTGAAAATCTAGCACTCAAAGAAGTCAATCTGTCATTGCATGTGTCCACCCTAACGGAATATTTACGTGTGGAGCGAATTCCAAGGGGCCTCCGGGTAACACTAACGCCTATTTTTTGTAAGGATGATCCCGAGTTCATAAAGAAATGGATTGGTATTCTTAATAAGTGCTCAATGGATTTAATGTATTTGACTATACAACATTTACATCCTAAGATTGACAGCATTAAGTCTGAAATAGATCGCCTTAAAAATGAATTGCTGGCTAAAGATACCATTGCGGAATATGCACAGTTTAAAGTCAAGCTTGATGATTTGATCAAAGATACAAAGGAACTCACATTAAAGGTGAAGGTCCAAAAGTTCCAGAGAGATGCGCAGGATTACGCCAACAATCAGGTTTACACCTGGAGCATGATACGCAAAACACAACGGAGAGTCAGGCAGGGCTCTTACTGGAACAGAAGACGCCAGGAAACCGCTGATTCGGAATCCGAACAGGAACCACCAGGGGGCGCTGACCGCCGTTTTTTTCCCCAGGGAGCCACCGTAGACGCAGGAGGCGGAGACGTAGGGGACGCACAGACCGCAGGACAGCGTTCCATGACACGGAAGAGTCAGCCGCAAGTAAGAGAGCGGCAGAGAGCTGTTCAAGCGCGGCCTCCACCCTCTTCCTCCCCGCAGCCTTATCGGGTCACCAGGAGCCGCAAATATCACCGCTAACAGCATACCAGGACTACGTGAGTACCACAGGTTCTTCTGTTTCATATGGGGATTTCCTCACTGACATTAGGCCAGAATATATCTATACCATCGCTAATGCAACAGATAGTTTGCAAACGACCATGTTTAAACCCGTGACTGAGACTGGGCTGGTGTTTAATATTTCATCCAGGGAATTTGATTGTAAAGAGTTGTCAGTACTAAACAAAGGGCTGAGTTTTGTTCCTGCCTTTAATCAAGATATTTTTGACATCAAAGTAGATATGTACAAATTCATACGAAAACTTAAGTGGAAAATATGGCATCATTTAAGGGAACCTGTGAACAGTCTGAATAGAAATGTTACAGCTGATACGGAGGTTTTGCCCTTAAAATTAAGGGGGAAGAATAAATCTGATGCCCCAATTCAGAATGCTACTCTTGATGTTTTTGAGAATACAGTTATGCACACTTTGGAGACCAATTGGAGCCACAATAGTCTTAAGAGAAAAAATAATATGACATACAAGGAGAGAGAGGCTTTAAAGAGATTACAGCAAGAGGAGAATGTCGTTTTTAAAAAAGCAGATAAAGGGGATTCCTTGGTGGTACAAGAAAAGGATGCATACCTGTATGAATTATTGAAACAAGTTAATGATACTGACACTTATAGGCCCCTCCCAGGAGATCCATCACGGAGGATTAAAGATCATATAGACACTTTTTTGGCAGAGGCTGTTGAAAATGGGTTAATTTCACATACACTTAAGGGGGTGTTGACCAAAGAACATTTTAGAGTGCCGATAATGTACACTTTACCCAAAATTCATAAGGACCCCATTCACCCCCCTGGACGTCCTATAGTTTCTGCATCAGGTTCATTATTGGAACCACTGGGAATTTATGTTGACAGTGTTTTACAGCCTATCGTGAAAAATAACCTTTATTGTTTACAGGATACTACTGCTTTTTTGAAAGGTTTGGAGGAAATAGAAACCAATGGAATTACATACTTGGTCAGTTTAGACATTGTCAGTCTTTATACGAACATACCTCATATTGAGGCCTTAGAGGCTATTTCAGGGGCATTAGTGCAATATAATGATCCTGCAGTAAATACGACATTTGTAAAACAACTTTTATCATTATGTCTACAGTCAAACTATTTTAGAGTTCGGAATGACTTCTTTCTACAGGTTAAAGGGGTACCAATGGGGGCCCCTTATGCACCTACCCTAGCAAATATTTTTATGGCAGATTTCGAATTGAAATATATTTTTGCCAATGAACTTTTTTGCGCACATGGAATCGGCTACTGTCGTTATATTGACGATTTGTTCTTTTGTTGGAAAGGGAATGAGGAGAGTTTAAGAACATTTGTGGCAGAGTTAAATGGTTATCATGACTCGATTAAATTCACTCTGGAGTTTCACCCCACCAATTTACATTTCTTGGACGTGGATGTACAGTTTGATGGTTTTATATTTCACACTGATTTATTTAGAAAAAGTACCGATCGTAATAATGCCTTATTGGCAACAAGCTGTCATCCACGTTCCTTGATACGGGGTCTCCCTAAGAGTCAATTCATTCGTGCAAGGCGGATTACATCGGACGACAGGGCTTATGATAATCAAGCTAAGAAATTAGTTAAAGATTTTACTGAACGTGGTTATGATACGAAAGAAGTTGTAGGTGTCGCACAAACTGTGGCACAGATGGATAGGAAAGTTTTGAGAAAGAAAAGCACCAAGGGGCAAGATTTTAAGAAAGTACAGTTCATTTCCACATATGACAGTCATGCGAATCTGGTAAAAAAAACCATTTTGGAGAATTGGTCACTTATTGATGCAGACCCTTTACTGTCCAAGGTGTTTTCCTCTCCCCCTTCTTTTGTTTACCGGAAGGGTAAAAGTCTGCGTGATAAATTGGTAAGGGCAGATATTAAGAAACGTACGGTGCAACAAAGCACTTTCCTACCACAAAAGAGGGGAACTTTTGCATGCTTGAATTGCCAAAACTGTTCCAGTATTATAAGGGGGGACCACATTAGGCATCCCACAAAGGGCTATAAGATTAATATTAGAGGTAATTTTTCATGTGTTACATCAAATGTAATTTATTTTTTAAAATGCCCTTGTGGGATGGGTTATGTTGGTCAAACCTCCCGTGAGGTCAGAGTAAGAATTAATGAACACCGCAGTAATATTCGTTTATATAGAAAGTACCATGATGATCCTAATAAAAAATTTGATTCCCCTATAGGGAAACATTTCTATGACTGTGATCATATGGTGGGGGAATTGCGATGGTGCGTTCTTGAAAAAGTCGCGGTTATAGAAGGAATGGACGGACAGACATCTTTGCTTAGATGTGAACATAGGTGGATCAATAGGTTGAGTACCTTGACACCTAATGGACTGAATGATGAGTTTAATTTAAGATGCTTTTTATAGAGAGTTTGTTTACCATGCTGTCTCTTTAAATATTTTTGGCCACTCGTTCTTTAAGTTTGTGCCCGCCCTCTTGAGGGGCGTGAATTTTTAATGATGTAGTGCAATATATAACTGTGAGTATCCATTTGATTTTGTAACACTTGATAAAGGCCTGTGTGCCGAAACGTCGTGTTTTTTATTACTATGGTGCAATAAAGAAAGTTCAGCGATACTGCATTTATCCAGGTGGAGACCCAGTCATTTTTTGAACTTGTTGCTGCGGTAGTTTGTGTGTCACCCTTGGGAGCTATGGCTATAGCGTGGGGCAGGTAGCGGTAGTTTGTTTGTCACCATTGGGAACTATGGCTATAGTTTGGGGCAGGTAGCGGTAGTTTGTTTGTCACCCTTCGGCGCTATGGCTGTAGTGGGGAGCAGGTAGCGGTAGTTTGTTTGTCACCATTGGGAGCTATGGCTATAGCGTGGGGCCGGTAGCGGTAGTTTGTTTGTCACCCTTGGGAGCTAAGGCTATAGTGTGGGGCAGGTAGCGGTAGTTTGTTTATCACCCTTGGGAGCTATGGCTATAGTGTGGGGCCGGTAGCGGTAATTTGTTTGTCACCATTGGGAGCTATGTCTATAGTGTGGGGCTGGTAGCGGTAGTTTGTTTGTCACCATTGGGAGCTATGGCTATAGTGTGGGGCCAGTAGCGGTACTTTGTTTGTCACCATTGGGAGCTATGGCTATAGTGTGGGGCCGGTAGCGGTAGTTTATTTGTCACTATTGGGAGCTATGGCTATAGTGTGGGGCCGGTAGCGGTAGTTTGTTTGTCACCATTGGGAGCTATGGCTATAGCGTGGGGCCGGTAGCGGTAGTTTGTTTGTCACCATTGGGAGCTATGGCTATAGTGTGGGGCTGGTAGCGGTAGTTTGTTTGTCACCCTTGGGTGCTATGGCTATAGTGTGGGGCAGGTAGCGGTAGTTTGTTTGTCACCCTTCGGCGCTATGGCTATAGCGTGGGGCCGGTAGCGGTAGTTTGTTTGTCACCATTGGGAGCCATGGCTATAGTGTGGGGCCAGTAGCGGTAGTTTGTTTGTCACCCTTGGGTGCTATGGCTATAGTGTGGGGCAGGTAGCGGTAGTTTGTTTGTCACCATTGGGAGCTATGGCTATAGTGTGCGGCCAGTAGCGGTACTTTGTTTGTCACCCTTGGGTGCTATGGCTATAGTGTGGGGCCGGTAGCGGTAGTTTGTTTGTCACCATTGGGAGCTATGGCTATAGTGTGCGGCCGGTAGCGGTAGTTTGTTTGTCACCATTGGGAGCTATGGCTGTAGCGTGGGGCCGGTAGCGGTAGTTTGTTTGTCACCATTGGGAGCTATGGCTATAGCGTGGGGCCGGTAGCGGTAGTTTGTTTGTCACCATTGGGAGCTATGGCTATAGTTTGGGGCAGGTAGCAGTAGTTTGTTTGTCACCATTGGGAGCTATGGCTATAGTGTGGGGCAGGAAGCGGTAGTTTGTGTGTCACCCTTGGGAGCTATGGCTGTAGTGTGGGGCTGGTAGCGGTAGTTTGTTTCTCACCCTTCGGCGCTATGGCTATAGCGTGGGGCCGGTAGCGGTTGTTTGTTTGTCACCATTGGGAGCTATGGCTATAGCGTGGGGCCGGTAGCGGTAGTTTGTTTGTCACCCTTGGGAGCTATGGCTATAGTGTGCAGCAGGTAGCGGTAGTTTGTTTGTCACCCTTGGGAGCTATGGCTGTAGTGTGGGGCCGGTAGCGGTAGTTTGTTTGTCACCCTTGGGAGCTATGGCTATAGTTTGCAGCAGGTAGCGGTAGTTTGTTTGTTACCCTTGGGAGCTATGGCTGTAGTGTGGGGCAGGTAGCGGTAGTTTGTTTGTCACCCTTGGGAGCTATGGCTATAGTGTGGGGCCGGTAGCGGTAGTTTGTTTGTCACCATTGGGAGCTATGGCTATAGCGTGGGGACGGTAGCGGTAGTTTGTTTGTCACCATTGGGAGCTATGGCTATAGCGTGGGGCCGGTAGCGGTAGTTTGTTTGTCACCATTGGGAGCTATGGCTATAGTGTGGGGCCAGTAGCGGTACTTTGTTTGTCACCATTGGGAGCTATGGCTATAGTGTGCTGCCGGTAGCAGTAGTTTGTTTGTCACCCTTCGACGCTATGGCTATAGCGTGGGGCCGGTAGCGGTAGTTTGTTTGTCACCATTGGGAGCTATGGCTATAGCGTGGGGCCGGTAGCGGTAGTTTGTTTGTCACCCTTGGGCGCTATGGCTATAGTGTGCAGCAGGTAGCGGTAGTTTGTTTGTCACCCTTGGGAGCTATGGCTGTAGTGTGGGGCCGGTAGCAGTAGTTTGTTTGTCACCCTTGGGAGCTATGGCTATAGTGTGCAGCAGGTAGCGGTAGTTTGTTTGTTACCTTTGGGAGCTATGGCTGTAGTGTGGGGCAGGTAGCGGTAGTTTGTTTGTCACCCTTGGGAGCTATGGCTATAGTGTGGGGCCGGTAGCGGTACTTTGTTTGTCACCCTTGGGTGCTATGGCTATAGTGTGGGGCCGGTAGCGGTAGTTTGTTAGTCACCATTGGGAGCTATGGCTATAGTGTGGGGCCGGTAGCGGTAGTTTGTTTGTCACCATTGGGAGCTATGGCTATAGTGTGGGGCCGGTAGCGGTAGTTTGTTTGTCACCATTGGGAGCTATGGCTATAGCGTGGGGCCGGTAGCGGTAGTTTGTTTGTCACCATTGGGAGCTATGGCTATAGTGTGGGGCCGGTAGCGGTAGTTTGTTTGTCACCATTGGGAGCTATGGCTGTAGTGTGGGGCCGGTAGCGGTAGTTTGTTTGTCACCCTTGGGAGCTATGGCTATAGTTTGCAGCAGGTAGCGGTAGTTTGTTTGTTACCCTTGGGAGCTATGGCTGTAGTGTGGGGCAGGTAGCGGTAGTTTGTTTGTCACCCTTGGGAGCTATGGCTATAGTGTGGGGCCAGTAGCGGTACTTTGTTTGTCACCCTTGGGAGCTATGGCTATAGTGTGGGGCCGGTAGCAGTAGTTTGTTTGTCACCATTGGGAGCTATGGCTATAGTGTGGGGCCGGTAGCGGTAGTTTGTTTGTCACCATTGGGAGCTATGGCTATAGCGTGCTGCCGGTAGCAGTAGTTTGTTTGTCACCATTGGGAGCTATGGCTATAGCGTGGGGCCGGTAGCGGTAGTTTGTTTGTCACCATTGGGAACTATGGCTATAGTATGGGGCAGGTTGCGGTAGTTTGTTTGTCACCCTTCGGCGCTATGGCTATAGCGTGGGGCCGGTAGCGGTAGTTTGTTTGTCACCATTGGGAGCTATGGCTATAGCGTGGGGCCGGTAGCGGTAGTTTGTTTGTCACCCTTGGGAGCTATGGCTATAGTGTGCAGCAGGTAGCGGTAGTTTGTTTGTCACCCTTGGGAGCTATGGCTGTAGTGTGGGGCCGGTAGCGGTAGTTTGTTTGTCACCCTTGGGAGCTATGGCTATAGTGTGCAGCAGGTAGCGGTAGTTTGTTTGTTACCTTTGGGAGCTATGGCTGTAGTGTGGGGCAGGTAGCGGTAGTTTGTTTGTCACCCTTGGGAGCTATGGCTATAGTGTGGGGCCGGTAGCGGTACTTTGTTTGTCACCCTTGGGTGCTATGGCTATAGTGTGGGGCCGGTAGCGGTAGTTTGTTTGTCACCATTGGGAGCTATGGCTATAGTGTGGGGCCGGTAGCGGTAGTTTGTTTGTCACCATTGGGAGCTATGGCTATAGTGTGGGGCCGGTAGCGGTAGTTTGTCACCATTGGGAGCTATGGCTATAGCGTGGGGCCGGTAGCGGTAGTTTGTTTGTCACCATTGGGAGTTATGGCTATAGTGTGCTGCCGGTAGCAGTAGTTTGTTTGTCACCATTAGGAGCTATGGCTATAGCGTGGGGCCGGTAGCGGTAGTTTGTTTGTCACCATTGGGAGCTATGGCTATAGCATGGGGCCGGTAGCGGTAGTTTGTTTGTTACCATTGGGAGCTATGGCTATAGCGTGGGGCCGGTAGCAGTAGTTTGTTTGTCACCATTTGGAGCTATGGCTATAGCGTAGGGGCCGGTAGCAGTAGTTTGTTTGTCACCATTGGGAGCTATGGCTATAGTGTGGGGCCGGTAGCGGTAGTTTGTCACCATTGGGAGCTATGGCTATAGCGTGGGGCCGGTAGCGGTAGTTTGTTTGTCACCATTGGGAGCTATGGCTATAGCGTGGGGCCGGTAGCGGTAGTTTGTTTGTTACCTTTGGGAGCTATGGCTATAGTGTGGGGCCAGTAGCGGTAGTTTGTTTGTCACCATTGGGAGCTATGGCTGTAGTGTGGGGCAGGTAGCGGTAGTTTGTTTGTCACCCTTGGGAGCTATGGCTATAGTGTGGGGCCGGTAGCGGTACTTTGTTTGTCACCCTTGGGTGCTATGGCTATAGTGTGGGGCCGGTAGCGGTAGTTTGTTTGTCACCATTGGGAGCTATGGCTATAGTGTGGGGCCGGTAGCGGTAGTTTGTTTGTCACCATTGGGAGCTATGGCTATAGTGTGGGGCCGGTAGCGGTAGTTTGTCACCATTGGGAGCTATGGCTATAGCGTGGGGCCGGTAGCGGTAGTTTGTTTGTCACCATTGGGAGTTATGGCTATAGTGTGCTGCCGGTAGCAGTAGTTTGTTTGTCACCATTAGGAGCTATAGCTATAGCGTGGGGCCGGTAGCGGTAGTTTGTTTGTCACCATTTGGAGCTATGGCTATAGCGTAGGGGCCGGTAGCGGTAGTTTGTTTGTCACCATTGGGAGCTATGGCTATAGCGTGGGGACGGTAGCGGTAGTTTGTTTGTCACCATTGGGAGCTATGGCTATAGCGTGGGGCCGGTAGCGGTAGTTTGTTTGTCACCATTGGGAGCTATGGCTATAGCGTGCTGCCGGTAGCAGTAGTTTGTTTGTCACCATTGGGAGCTATGGCTATAGCGTGGGGCCGGTAGCGGTAGTTTGTTTGTCACCATTGGGAACTATGGCTATAGTATGGGGCAGGTTGCGGTAGTTTGTTTGTCACCCTTCGGCGCTATGGCTATAGCGTGGGGCCGGTAGCGGTAGTTTGTTTGTCACCCTTGGGAGCTATGGCTATAGCGTGCAGCAGGTAGCGGTAGTTTGTTTGTCACCCTTGGGAGCTATGGCTGTAGTGTGGGGCCGGTAGCGGTAGTTTGTTTGTCACCCTTGGGTGCTATGGCTGTAGTGTGGGGCCGGTAGCAGTAGTTTGTTTGTCACCCTTGGGAGCTATGGCTATAGTGTGCAGCAGGTAGCGGTAGTTTGTTTGTTACCTTTGGGAGCTATGGCTGTAGTGTGGGGCAGGTAGCGGTAGTTTGTTTGTCACCCTTGGGTGCTATGGCTATAGTGTGGGGCCGGTAGCGGTACTTTGTTTGTCACCCTTGGGTGCTATGGCTATAGTGTGGGGCCGGTAGCGGTACTTTGTTTGTCACCCTTGGGTGCTATGGCTATAGTGTGGGGCCGGTAGCGGTAGTTTGTTTGTCACCATTGGGAGCTATGGTTATAGTTTGGGGCCGGTAGCGGTAGTTTGTTTGTCACCATTGGGAGCTATGGCTATAGCGTGGGGCCGGTAGCGGTAGTTTGTTTGTCACCATTGGGAGCTATTGGCATATAGCGTGGGGCCGGTAGCGGTAGTTTGTTTGTCACCATTGGGAGCTATGGCTATAGTGTGCAGCAGGTAGCGGTAGTTTGTTTGTCACCATTGGGAGCTATGGCTATAGCGTGGGGCCGGTAGCGGTAGTTTGTTTGTCACCATTGGGAGCTATGGCTATAGCGTGGGGCCAGTAGCGGTAGTTTGTTTGTCACCATTTGGAGCTATGGCTATAGCGTGGGGCCGGTAGCGGTAGTTTGTTTGTCACCATTGGGAGCTATGGCTATAGCGTGGGGCAGGTTGCAGTTGCTTGTTTGTCACTCTTGGGCGCTATGGCTATAGCATACCTCCCAACATTTGCAAATGAGAAAGCGGGACACTTAGGCCACACCCCTAGTCAATCATACATTTTATATGTGTGTATATGTATATATATATATATATATACATATATATATATATATATAGTTATTTTTTTAATAAACCTGCAATGGTCCTTTACATTTAAAAAATAATTGTGGGTGGGGAGAAGGGTGAGGGTGCCTATGGGTGTGGAGGCGAAAACATGATCGAGGCCCCAGCTGGCGGATCTGGTGTGAGGGATAATATTGTCCCTCCCTCCGAATGTGCCCCCCAGTGTCCCGCTGTATGCAGAGTTTAAGAGTGCAACGGAGCGGGGAGTCTTACCATTCATTCTCGCGTACCGGGCATCTCTGACTCTTCTCCGCTTCCTTCGACGTCACAGGAAGTAGATGGAAGCCACAGACGCCCGTACGCGAGAATGAATGCTAAGACTGCCCACTCCGCTGCGCTCTTAAACTCTGCATACAGTAGGCTGACCAGGCGTCCTCTTTTGCCCGGACAGGTCCACTTTTTACGACCTGTCCGGGCCGTCCTCCCGGGATTTTGAAATGTCGGGGTGAAGAGAGCTGAACACAGAGCGAGCTGAGCTGCAGAAGAGCCACTTTGTTCAGTGTGTGAGTCAGGCACAGACTGGCCAGGGGGAAGGGGGGCAATCTCCCCCCAGGCAGCCTTTCATTAAGTGATTTAGGGCTGGTCTGGTGTATTTTGTTGTAAGGCAATGTAAAATACTAGGCTAGCTGATAAAAGTGCAATTAGAGGGCAGGCTAGCTGGTAAATATACACAGCATGATGCAGAGCTTTCCTGGAGGGTCCCTGGGCAAATATCTGTCTGGTCTCTCCCCATTGTTATAATGACTGCATGTGTGGATAAGGCGTTAAAAAAGTTGAAAAGTTTGTTACAGTCCCTAGACTCCAGGAGGGCTGCTTTCTGACTTATGTGAGAGACTGGCAGAGCCTCCTGTATTCCTGCACTTCATCATAAACGCCTTTGTTAGCTTGAATTAACCCCAAAGTGTTCAGTTAAATCACTGAGATATCCAGCTTTCAGTATGGGCAAATGAATGGCAAATCGTTCAGTACAGCATGTTTAACTTGTCTTTTCTCAGCAGTTACAGTTTTAGGTTGAACAGAAGACATGCAGCCATCCAGTTCAGCCAGAATACTAAATCATTGTGCTTAACTAGCATGTTTTTTACAGTCTTCTCTGGAGTTCTCACCATGATTGTCATTTGTCACCTGCCTGTGTGATTTTATTGCATTTTGTGGGGAAATCTTCTGCGAATCTGATTACATTTTGTGGTCGGCCGGCCCTCCACCACCATGTGGTCTGGAAAAAAAAACGTCCTTCCATGCCCGCGAAGTTGGACAGCACACTGCTAAGGTCTTGTATATTTGGCCCCACCCATGACCACGCCCACATGCTGTTGTGATCGTCCTCTTTTTTGGAAATCAAAATATGGTCACCCTAGCATACAGCGGGACACTGGGGGGCACATTCGGAGGGAGGGACAATATTATCCCACACACCGCATCCCACACACCGCATCCGCCGGCTGGGGCCTCGATCATTTTTTTTGCACATCTGACCCCCCAGCCGCCCAGGACACTGGGGGGTCATAACAGGACAGCGGGAGAGACCCCCCCCCCCTCCAAATCGGGACAGTCCCGACGAAAACGGGACGTTTGGGAGCTATGGCTATAGTGTGGGGCAGGTAGCGGTAGTTTGTTTGTCGCCCTTGGGAGCTGTGGCTGTAGTGAGGGGCAGGTAGCGGTAGTTTGTTTGTCACCCTAGGGAGCTATGGCTATAGTGGGGAGCAGGTAGCGGTAGTTTGTTTGATACCCTAGGTAGCTATGGCTATAGTGTGGGGCATGTTGCTGTGTCATCCTTGGGAGCTATGGCTATAGTGTGGGGCAGGTTGCTGTGTCAGACTAGGGAGCTATGGCTATAGTGTGGGGCAGGTAGCGGTAGTTTGTTTGTTGCCCATGAGAGCTATGGTTGCAGTGGGCAGCAGGTAGCGGTAGTTTGTTTGACGCCCTTGGGAGCTATGGCTGTAGTGTGGGGCCGGTAGCGGTAGTTTGTTTGTCGCCCTTGAGAGCTGTGGCTGTAGTGGGCAGCAGGTAGCGGTAGTTTGTTTGTTACCCTTGGGAGCTGTGGCTGTAGTGGGCAGCAGGTAGCGGTAGTTTGTTTGTCGCCCTTGAGAGCTGTGGTTGCAGTGGGCAGCAGGTAGCGGTAGTTTGTTTGACGCCCTTGGGAGCTGTGGCTGTAGTGGGGAGCAGGTAGCGGTAGTTTGTTTGTCACGCTTGTTGTGTATTTTGGGTTCTGTCTGATGACTCGTATCTCGTACAGAAGGTTTGCTTTCCCCAGTGCCATAAACCTTAATCCATAATCTATTATCTGCTCTTATCCGCCGTGCTTTGCTCATTGTACTAATGGAACATTTTACTCTTTTGTCAATAACTCAGTTACAGCCTCCCGGAAGGCTGGATGCAGACTGATTATATTGCTGTTTTTATCAATAGCCTTTCCACTGGAGAGTATTTAGTTTATCTGTTCCTCACATGCGTTTCTCCAAGTGTAACAGATGCTTCAATTAAATCCTTAGCGTTGTGCTGCCCCCTGGTGGTGACTGGTTGTACTATACTGGGGGCACACTTGGACTGAAGAAGCCTCGGGAGTCGAGTGATAGCATAGGATAGGAGAATGGGCACATGGCAGGGCGGGCTCAGGGACGGCCTGGCTAGGAATGAGGGGGATCAGATGGCTAGTGGGAAGGGTCGCAGGACTAGCTAGATGTCAAAAGAGGGTGGTCCTGGTAAGGGGAACAAAGCTAAATGCAGGCAGCATGCTCAGAATTTTGTATGAGGAATCAGACTGTGTACAACACTCGGTTTCACCCGCCCAGCGCCCTATGGTCACCTGTCAGAATGTCACTGGTGGCTTAGGTGGTGAAGGGATACGCGCTTCCTTTTATCGTAACATGTTGTCTCTGATGTCCCACTTTGACATCAATAAGTACCCACCCACCCTGATTGGTAGGCTGGTGAGATACGGGGGGGGGGGGGGTACTGAAGGGTACCCCCTCTCATTTTCCTGGTTCACTTACAGGGATGTATCCCCCGAGCCAGGTATGGAAGCAAGTAAAGTGAGCGGATGAGACATATGGTTGGTAAACAAAGTTTTGTAGGCTAGTGGTTGGTACAGTGTCTAAAGGAAAGTTAGTAGGCTGGAGGCATTGTCGGAAGGCAGGTCCTTGACAATACCGGATTTCTTACCTTCAGGGAAGTACCCATTGAGCCAATCGGATGGAGCCAACATCATCAGATGTTGGCTAATGGCTAATGGCACAATGGAATAAATGATTAATTGCAAAAAGATGGAAGTTGCTAGGCCAGTTGCTGGTACGGTATTTGTAAATCAAGGGAAGAGGCAGAGGCATTTGTCAAAGGACATCCAGAGCGTGTGCTTTTATACAATTGTTAACTGAAATTTAATAAAGCTGTGACCATTTTTTTCCCAACTGGTGTTACAGCGTTTTTTGCTATGGGTTTGGTAAAATGGAAGGGCAAGCCATCCCAATTGGGCCCTGTCCTGGTCAGGAGGGGGCTGCCTAATGCTGGGGGAACACCCGGCTACCTATACTGACCCTAAACGGACCACAACAGACCACCAGAGTGAAAAATAGCAAAAATCCACTCCCAGACCCTAAACAAATCAGGTCTCCCTTATCTTGCCAAAAAGCATTCTACAATGGACACCAGATGGATGCACACAGTTACATAGTTAGTTAGTTTGGTTATATAAAGACATTCGTCCATTAAGCCCAACCAGGAAAAATAAAATAAATGAAGTATTAAACATTTGTTACCTTTCTCTCCTGCACCCTCACATACCCCAGTGGATCCAGGGGAAGAAAAAAAAAAAAACCTTACTGTAACGATTGTGGAACTTTCTCCGTGATCAGCACACAACGCGGAAATCCTCCACAAGTGTGTAATTGCAGGCACCCAGCAAAAGGTCACCTGTAGAGAGAAATTCCTGTCGGCAGATGGCGCTGGGGAGTGCAGAGGAACCAATCCTCTGTACCTCCACAAGTGCCAGACAGGAATTGTACGAAGCACAGAACGCAATCGCAAGAGAGGCGATTGCGAATGAGATTGAGCAAAGGGACAGGTTGTATGTGTGTGCGCCAACCTAGTCGCCACCCCGCAACAGTGCACACACAACAGCAGATATGAAACAGGAACGCGATCGCGAGAGGTGCGATCGCCAGACGTGACACAAGGCAGATCAGAACAGAATACGAGGCTAGCAAAGGCACAGCAAATAATACAATGAGGAGATACGGAAAATAACAAACGCTAGCTAACCGCGAACACCGCACTCATTCGCAACAGTGCACGCGGTTATGCGCGGTCTCCACGTGATAAGCACAATAGAGACAAGCACGCCTAACTAACCATCGACAGACAAACATGAAACAGAGGACGCGAACGCTTGCTTAACGGTTACCTCACCGATCCTCCAGCAAGCGGTCGCAGCATACAAGACAGACACACGAAAACAGGGACAAGCGAGAGATAGGATCCACAGCACTAGCGAAAAGTGGCTAGTGCGATCCAGGTACAGAGTAGCAGAACAGAAGGATCCACAGCGCTAGCGAAAAGTGGCTAGCGCGATCCCAGGAGACAGAACAGAAGGATCCACAGCGCTAGCGAAACGTGGCTAGCGCGATCCCAGGAGACAGAACAGAAGGATCCACAGCGCTAGCGAAAAGTGGCTAGCGCGATCCCAGGAGACAGAACAGAAGGATCCACGGCGCTAGCGAAAAGTGGCTAGCGCGATCCAAAGAGACAGATCAGAAGAGATAGCTGGTAGTAACTGCTGCACCAGCTATACTCCAAGAACAGAGATCAGAACGATTTCCTTGTCGACCACCGCTGGGACAGGACAATCGCAACAGACAAACAAAACAGATAAACAATCCTAACTGCACTAGGGAAAACCTGCCTAGCACAGTTTCCAGGAATTACTCTAAGCTGATCTTTAAACAAAGAGCATGGCTGACACTCTCCAGAGTGTTTCACAGGAAGACTCCTTATGAACAGCAAAGCATTGTGGGACACACATAGTACTTATAGTACACGCCTCCAATGAATGTGGCCAGGCAATTTGCATGACAACGTATGCAAATTCCTCTGCAAGCACAAGCTGAAAAACTGACAGAAGCTCTTCTTTCCAGAGTCCTGCAGCATGCAAACCTACACAATGGTCAAAAAGCTGCCTGCCTGCACAGGCAGCTGAGCAAATCATCACACTTACAAGGCCTGGACCAATTAACCTTAAAGAGACCCAGAGATGAAGCACCCTCTTGTATTTTACCTTATAAATCAGTGGGAACATGACAGTAAACACCTAATCTGCTCTTTGTTTCATTGTTCTCTGTTTAATCTGACTGTTATCACCTCTGATAAGAATCCCCGACTGAGCACTCAGTCTAACTTTGCTACGGAAAGATTATAGCTGAGTCTGTCTTCTCTGGTGTCTTTTCAAGCCCAAGCCTGCCCCCTTGTGGCTCTGCTATAATGACTCAGCTATAATTATTCCCTGCAAAGCCAGACTGAATGCTTAGTCCGGGATTCTTATCAAAAGCTGATAACAGACACTTTTAGCAGTGAGGGTGAAACAGAAAGCATGGTAAGTGTTTTCTCTAATGTTCTTACTGATATACATGGTAAAATATACAAGGGTGCTTTGTCTCTGGTTCCCTTTAAGGGGGAAAAATTCCTTCCTGACTCCAGATGGCAGTCAGATAAAATCCCTGGATCAGATCTGCTGGGAACTACCTGGTAATTAAAACCATGGATGTAATTTAAAGCAAGGAAAGCCACCAAACCTCTTTTAAATTCAGATATAGAACTAAACATAACTACTTCCTTTGATTAAAAAAAATCCACATTTTAACCACTCTTACTGTAAAGAACCCCTTCCTAAATAGATTGCAAAACCCTTTTTCCTCTCGCCACAGATCATGTCCACTTTTCCTTTGAGCAACCCTAGGGACAAATTGTACATGTTGTCATCGTCATCGAGCATAGTGTGGACTGAGCCTTAAAGAGGAACTTCAGCCTAAACAAACATACTGTCTTTAAGTTACATTAGTTATGTTAATAAAATAGATAGGTAATATAATCTCTTACTTATCCTGTTTTAAACGAACAGGTAAAGGTTTGTGATTTTATGAGGGCAGCCATCTTTTTGGTTGAAAGGAAGTGACAGGGAGCATGAGACACAGTTCCAACTGTCCTGTGTCCTGATCACCCCTCCTAGTTGCTAGGCAATGAGAACAACAAAATCAGAAATCCCATCATGCTTTGCACAGCATCAGGGGAAAAATGCCCGGGCAGTTTTCTTCGATAGGGCGAAGCTTAGCTTCTAAGCAGCTAAAAATTAGACTTGGATATGAAAAACAAAGTTCTGATGCTGTGAACCTGTTAAAGAAACACCAAGCCTTTTCAATGCTGCTGAGTAAATGTTTAGTCTGGAGATTCACTTTAACTTATATTATTACTGTCGGCATAAAATCAAAAATCAATTCTTTATTCTTATCTGGTAAACAAGTAATAAGGATGCTAATCAGGCAATCCAAAAGTTAAAATCACTATTACTTTTCTTGTTGATAAATGATCACTCCCCAGTTTACCTGACTCTTATTTGGCACACACAAAATTTGGTACACACAAAGGAAGTTGCAGGGCATGCTGGGTTGTCCTTTTTTGCTTCTCTACTTTCCCCTCAGACTTAACTAATGCAGCCTGATTGGCTGAAGCCTCTTTCCCTCCTGTTTTCCCCTCCCACACCTCTGTTCCTCTCTGATTGGCCAATATTTCTCATACTGAGAAAATGCACTTTCTATAGTGAAGGGCGAGCAAATCAGGCAGAGGAGACTAAGGGCCCGTTCACACTGCACGCGTTTCCAGCCGCGTTTTGGAAACGCGTGCAGGTGGCCAAAACGCACGACATCAGACATTGCATAGAGTGCAATGTCTGATGTTCACACAGCATGCGTTCCGGACCTGTGCGGTCCGGGAACGCATGCTGCACGCAGATTTTACAAAAACGCGCGGCTGTCCCATTCACTTTTCATGATGGGATCAGCCACGCAACGCATACGAACGCGGACATGCGTGCGTTCGTATGCGTTGCGGTCCGCATGCGTTGCGGTCCGCATTTTGTAGTCTGAACGGGCCCTAAGGGTGGATATTACATCACGACTGGCTTCAAAATAGCCAGAGTTAAAATGGGAAATGCAAAGAAGGATTTTCTCTTTTTTTACTATAGAAAAATCACAACCTTCGTTAGCGCGCGCACTTTGCTGAATTAGCGAGCGCGCACACATGCTTTAGCACGCTTTTGATAATCAATCCCTATAGATTAGCTAAATCCCAAATTAAAGAGGAGCTGTCAGCCATACTATGCCAGATAAAAAAACTACATATATAAGTAGATAAATACTAGCTCTACTTACATAATGTGTATTGCACGGTCCAAGTGTTGATTTCAGTGAACTTTATAAAATAAAAAAAAGGTAAATGGAGAGAATTCTGTTCACTGGCAGGGGCCATCTTTACTCCCTCCAGCTGAAGCCAATGGTGAGGTAATTTCCTACCTTAGGAATAAATGCAGCTCCATCGCCTGGAACCATGTTGAGGCGAGTCTGCGTGCGCTGCATATATTGTTCCCCGCTAAGCTCTACAATGCTGCGGGTCGAGCGACGAGCCGGGGATGCTACAGGGTTGGCAGTGCTTCCAAACAGAGGCTGCACCCGAATTGACTACCTGCAATTTATGTGCAAAGCTCCACAATTGTGGACTAAAATACACAACATGCATTCAAAACAGGTACAGCAAAGAAGGAAAATCGTGCTTTTATCGTTAGACTAGCAGTAGGTCTTCCCCGAGAGGACCCGTCACTGCCATGGGGAAGTCTAGTAGGGAATAATTTGTGCACATATTATTTATACTGAAGCTAAGGTCCTCCTTTGCTGTACCTGTTTTAAATGCATGTTGTGTATTTTAGTCCACAATTGTGGAGCTCTGCACATCTATTGCAGGTAGTCAATTCGGGTGCAGCCTCTGTTTGGAAGCGCTGCCAATGTCTCCTGCTGTACAAAACTCATGTAAGTATACTTATGGCTAGCTGCATCCATGTGCATCAATTTGCATTCAAATTATTGATTAGGACTAGTACATGATTTGCATCTGATTTGCATTCAAGGCATGTATTTAGCCCTGTGGGGCTCTGCATGCCTCTGTTGGTCTACAATTCAGTTGCAGCCTATGAGCGCTGTCATTTGTTTGATGTATGCTACAGGGTTGATTGTAAATGCAGGAAATCCCTAAAGAAATGGTAGCAGGGACGGGGGTCCCCATGGATGCGATGGTGGAGGCCACTGCCCACATGAATCGGTGGAGATGCCTGTCGGGCTGGAGTGTGTGTGGGGGAGGAGCAGACACGGACAGTCATGGGAGGCAGCCAATGAGAGGAAAAGGAGTGAGAGTGACACAGGCTGCAGCCAATCAGGCTGAACTAGCTGTGTCTGAGCAGAAACTTCTCCCCCCCGCCCCCCCCCCCCCCCGCCCCAGCCTGCACTGCAACTTCTCTTTTGCGGCAGATTACTGTGTACTAAGGAGCTGGGGACATGAGGATTCATCTCTGCAATAAAAAAGTAAGACTGATTTTAAAGTTATGCATTGCCTTTTTAGCATTCCTTTTATATGATCAACAGATAGAAATAGAGAATTGAGTTTGTTTTTCATGCCTAACAGTTACTCTTTAAAGGGGTTCTGTGTAAGGTATTAAAAACAAAAAAACAGACACTTACCTGGGGCTTCTATCGGCCCCCTTCAGCTGTCGTGTCCCGTGCCGCCCTCCTACGGTTCTCCGTTCCCCACCACCGGCCTGGTCTAATTATTTGTCTAAATAGCCGAATAATGCTCTCTCCCGCGCACGTCATCTGGAGCTTACTGCGCAGGTACAGTACGAAGTTTCTTGTACTGTGCATTAAGCTCCCAATGATGCGCGCGGGAGCGAGCACATGCGCGGCCACTAGGGATGCTCATTCGGATTCAGCGGAAATGCAATTTCCGAAATTCCGATCGGAAATTGCATTTCCGCATCGGAATGTGGAAATCGGTAATGCAAGTCCTGTAGGCGGATTTCCGCCGAAAATCGCGGAAATTTCCGCCGGAAATTGCGGAAATTCCACCCGACTTTAACATCGATTTTCTCAAAAACTATAAGGTCTTTTTGAAAACTTTTTTTTTTTGCATCTTGTTCACAAGATTCAGTTTAATAAACGCCGACTTTAGCGCTTAATAGCAAAGCCCCCGTAAGTCCTAGAAACAACACATTTTCAGGGTTTATTAAACAGAATCTTGTGAACAAGATGCAAAAAAAGTTTTAAAAAAGACCTTATAGTTTTTGAGAAAATCGATGTTGAAGTCGGGTGGAATTTTTGCGATTTCCGGCGGAAATTCCGCATTGGAATGCGGAAATTGGTAGCGGAAAGCGGAATCGGTAATTGGTACATGACGGAATGCAGATTTACCGCGGAATCGGAAATTGGCATTCCGATCATCCCTAGCGGCCACACAGCCACACTTTTATCGCAGGAAGAATTAGACCGGGACCGGCACCGGCTAACGGAGAATAGAGTTGGGCCGAACGGTTCGCCGGCGAACCTGGTTCGCGCGAACCTAGGTGGTTCGCGTGCGGGTACCGCACGCGAACTTTATTGCGGAAAAGTTCGCCCCATTGCGGTTCGCCCCATAATGCACTGAGGGTCAACTTTGACCCTCTACATCACAGTCAGCAGGCCCAGTGTAGCCAATTAGGCTACACTAGCCCCTGGAGCCCCACCCCCCCTTATATAGGCAGGCAGCGGCGGCCGTGGCCACTCGTGTGCCTGCATTAGTTAGAGTAGGGCGAGCTACTGCAGTCTCTCATAGGGAAAGATTAGTTAGCCTTAGCTTGTCCCTGGCTGCATACCTGTTCATTGATCCTGCCACTGCATACCTGTTCATTGATCCTGCCACTGCATACCTGTTCATTGATCCTGCCACTGCATACCTGTTCATTGATCCTGCCACTGCATACCTGTTCAGTGATCCTGCCACTGCATACCTGTTCATTGATCCTGCCACTGCATACCTGTTCATTGATCCTGCCACTGCATACCTGTTCATTGATCCTGCCACTGCATACCTGTTCATTGATCCTGCCACTGCATACCTGTTCATTGATCCTGCCACTGCATACCTGTTCAGTGATCCTGCCACTGCATACCTGTTCAGTGATCCTGCCACTGCATACCTGTTCATTGATCCTGCCACTGCATACCTGTTCTGTGAACCCACCACTGCATACCTGTTCTGTTCAGTGGACCCGCCACTGTATACCTGTTTAGTGAACCCGCCACTGCATACCTGTTCTGTTCAGTGGACCCGCCACTGTATACCTGTTCAGTGGACCCGCCACTGCATACCTGTTCTGTTCAGTGAACCCGCCACTGCATACCTGTTCTGTTCAGTGGAGTTTGGTGTGTCAGTGTGAAGCAGTACCTTAATTACACTCCCTGATTGATGTATACACATGCAAGATGTTTTAAAGCACTTTAGGCCTGTCATTTAGCATTCAATGTGATTTCTGCCCTTAAAACGCTGCTTTGCGTCAAATCCAGATTTTTCCCGGTGACTTTTGGCGTGTATCCCACTCCGCCATGCCCCCCTCCAGGTGTTAGACCCCTTGAAACATCTTTTCCATCACTTTTGTGGCCAGCATAATTTTTTTTTTTTTTCAAAGTTCGCATCCCCATTGAAGTCTATTGCGGTTCGCGAACTTTAACGCGAACCGAACCTTCCGCGAAAGTTCGCGAACCCGGTTCGCGAACCTAAAATCGGAGGTTCGGCCCAACTCTAACGGAGAATCATAGGAGGACCACACGGGACATGACAGCTGCAGGGGGCCAATACAAGCCCCAGGGAAGTGTCAGTTTTTTGTTTTTAATGTCCTCCGCAGAACCCCTTTAAGCCTCACATTTTTTTCATATGTAGAAGTACAAGTGCATATAATTAGCTATAAACAAACTTTTGTGCATCAAACCTCTTTACTTTTCACATTTAGTTTATTAAATGTATAATTGTTCTATGGATACATCATAATAATATGTTAGGAGTCTAGGCGTGCATGAAATAGAGGCGCTGTAAAAAAAGGGCGCAGGATAAAGCCAAAAATCATTGTTTTTCGGCAATGATAAGGAAAATATCGGTTTGCAAGTAAGTTTAGGTTAAAATTAGTAATTGTTTCTAAAGTCATTTTTAATGATGTTATGTATTACTAAGCCAAACATTTAGGTTATTTATATGATTTCTTCGTCTTTATCTGAAATAGAATAATAAATATATTAAAATGACGGTAATAAAAAGTGTGCCGAGTGAAACTACAATTGCAATATATAGTATATAACAATGAAAAAGAAAATCCCTAACCCTAATCCCCCCCTGGTGGTGCCTAACCCTAATACTCCCCTGGTGGTGCCTAACCCTAATACTCCCCTGGTGGTGCCTAACCCTAATCCCCCCCTGGTGGTGCCTAACCCTAATACTCCCCTGGTGGTGCCTAACCCTAAACCCCCCCTGATGGTGCCTAACCCTAATCCCCCCCTGGTGGTGCCTAACCCTAATACTCCCCTGGTGGTGCCTAACCCTAATCCCCCCCTGGTGGTGCCTAACCCTAATACTCCCCTGGTGGTGCCTAACCCTAAACCCCCCCTGATGGTGCCTAACCCTAAGACCCCCCTGGTGGTGCCTAACCCTAAGACCCCCCTGGTGGTGCCTAACCCTAAACCCCCCCTGATGGTGCCTAACCCTAAACCCCCCCTGATGGTGCCTAACCCTAAGACCCCCCTGGTGGTGCCTAACCCTAATACTCCCCTGGTGGTGCCTAACCCTAATCCCCCCCTGGTGGTGCCTAACCCTAATACTCCCCTGGTGGTGCCTAACCCTAATACTCCCCTGGTGGTGCCTAACCCTAATCCCCCCCTGGTGGTGCCTAACCCTAATACTCCCCTGGTGGTGCCTAACCCTAAACCCCCCCTGATGGTGCCTAACCCTAAGACCCCCCTGGTGGTGCCTAACCCTAATACTCCCCTGGTGGTGCCTAACCCTAATCCCCCCCTGGTGGTGCCTAACCCTAATACTCCCCTGATGGTGCCTAACCCTAAGACCCCCCTGGTGGTGCCTAACCCTAATACTCCCCTGGTGGTGCCTAACCCTAAGACCCCCCTGGTGGTGCCTAACCCTAATACTCCCCTGGTGGTGCCTAACCCTAAGACCCCCCTGGTGGTGCCTAACCCTAAGACCTCCCTGGTGGTGCCTAACCCTAATACTCCCCTGGTGGGGCCTAACCCTAAACCCCCCCTGATGGTGCCTAACCCTAAGACCCCCCTGGTGGTGCCTAACCCTAATACTCCCCTGGTGGTGCCTAACCCTAAGACCCCCCTGGTGGTGCCTAACCCTAATACTCCCCTGGTGGTGCCTAACCCTAAGACCCCCCTGGTGGTGCCTAACCCTGAGACCCCCCTGGTGGTGCCTAACCCTAATACTCCCCTGGTGGGGCCTAACCCTAAACCCCCCCTGATGGTGCCTAACCCTAAGACCCCCCTGGTGGTGCCTAACCCTAATACTCCCCTGGTGGTGCCTAACCCTAAGACCCCCCTGGTGGTGCCTAACCCTAATACTCCCCTGGTGGTGCCTAACCCTAAGACCCCCCTGGTGGTGCCTAACCCTGAGACCCTCCTGGTGGTGCCTAACCCTAAGACCCCCCTGGTGGTGCCTAACCCTAATACTCCCCTGGTGGTGCCTAACCCTAAGACCCCCCTGGTGGTGCCTAACCCTGAGACCCCCCTGGTGGTGCCTAACCCTAATACTCCCCTGGTGGGGCCTAACCCTAAACCCCCCCTGATGGTGCCTAACCCTAAGACCCCCCTGGTGGTGCCTAACCCTAATACTCCCCTGGTGGTGCCTAACCCTAAGACCCCCCTGGTGGTGCCTAACCCTAATACTCCCCTGGTGGTGCCTAACCCTAATACTCCCCTGGTGGTGCCTAACCCTAAGACCCCCCTGGTGGTGCCTAACCCTGAGACCCTCCTGGTGGTGCCTAACCCTAAGACCCCCCTGGTGGTGCCTAACCCTAAGACCCCCCTGGTGGTGCCTAACCCTAAGACCCCCCTGGTGGTGCCTAACCCTAAGACCCCCCTGTTGGTGCCTAACCCTAAGTCCCCCCTGGTGGTGCCTAACCCTAAGACCCCCCTGGTGGTGCCTAACCCTAAACCCCCCCTGATGGTGCCTAACCCTAAGACCCCCCTGGTGGTGCCTAACCCTAATACTCCCCTGGTGGTGCCTAACCCTAAGACCCCCCTGGTGGTGCCTAACCCTGAGACCCTCCTGGTGGTGCCTAACCCTGAGACCCCCCTGGTGGTGCCTAACCCTAAGACCCCCCTGGTGGTGCCTAACCCTAAGAACCCCCTGGTGGTGCCTAACCCTAAGACCCCCCTGTTGGTGCCTAACCCTAAGTCCCCCCTGGTGGTGCCTAACCCTAAGACCCCCCTGGTGGTGCCTAACCCTAAACCCCCCCTGATGGTGCCTAACCCTAAGACCCCCCTGGTGGTGCCTAACCCTAATACTCCCCTGGTGGTGCCTAACCCTAAGACCCCCCTGGTGGTGCCTAACCCTAATACTCCCCTGGTGGTGCCTAACCCTAAGACCCCCCTGGTGGTGCCTAAACCTAAACCCCCCCTGATGGTGCCTAACCCTAAGACCCCCCTGGTGGTGCCTAACCCTAATACTCCCCTGGTGGTGCCTAACCCTAAGACCCCCCTGGTGGTGCCTAACCCTGAGACCCTCCTGGTGGTGCCTAACCCTAAGACCCCCCTGGTGGTGCCTAACCCTAAGACCCCCCTGGTGGTGCCTAACCCTAAGACCCCCCTGGTGGTGCCTAACCCTAAGACCCCCCTGGTGGTGCCTAACCCTAAGACCTCCCTGGTGATGCCCAACCCTAAGACCCCCCTAGTGGTGCCTAACCCTAAGACCCCCCTGGTGGTGCCTAACCCTAAGACCCCCCTGGTGGTGCCTAACCCTAAGACCCCCCTGGTGGTGCCTAACCCTAATACCTCCCTGGTGGTGCCTAACCCTAATACTCCCCTGGTGGTGCCTAACCCTAAGACCCCCCTGGTGGTGCCTAACCCTAAGACCTCCTGGTGGTGCCTAACCCTAAGACCCCCCTGGTGGTGCCTAACCCTAAGACCCCCCTGGTGGTGCCTAACCCTAAGACCCCCCTGGTGGTGCCTAACCCTAAGACCCCCCTGGTGGTGCCTAACCCTAAGACCCCCCTGGTGGTGCCTAACCCTAAGACCTCCCTGGTGATGCCCAACCCTAAGACCCCCCTGGTGGTGCCTAACCCTAAGACCCCCCTGGTGGCGCCTAACCCTAAGACCCCCCTGGTGGTGCCTAACTCTAAGACCCCCCTGGTGAACCCTAACCCTAAGACCCCCCTGGTGGTGCCTAACCCTAAGACCCCCCTGGTGGTGCCTAACCCTAAGACCCCCCTGGTGGTGCCTAACCCTAAATCTCCCCTGGTGGTGCCTAACCCTAAGACCTCCCTGGTGATGCCTAACCCTAAGACCTCCCTGGTGGTGCCTAACCCTAAATCTCCCCTGGTGGTGCCTAACCCTAAGACCTCCCTGGTGATGCCTAACCCTAAGACCCCCCTGGTGGTGCCTAACCCTAAGACCCCCCTGGTGGTGCCTAACCCTAAGACCCCCCTGGTGGTGCCTAACCCTAAGACCTCCCTGGTGATGCCTAACCCTAAGACCCCCCTGGTGGTGCCTAACCCTAAGACCCCCCTGGTGGTGCCTAACCCTAAGACCTCCCTGGTGGTGCCTAACCCTAAATCTCCCCTGGTGGTGCCTAACCCTAAGACCCCCCTGGTGGTACCTAACCCTAAGACCTCCCTGGTGGTGCCTAACCCTAAATCTCCCCTGGTGGTGCCTAACCCTAAGACCCCCCTGGTGGTGCCTAACCCTAAGACCTCCCTGGTGGTGCCTAACCCTAAATCTCCCCTGGTGGTGCCTAACCCTAAGACCTCCCTGGTGGTGCCTAACCCTAAATCTCCCCTGGTAGTGCCTAACCCTAAGACCTCCCTGGTGGTGCCTAACCCTAAGACCTCCCTGGTGGTGCCTAACCCTAAATCTCCCCTGGTGGTGCCTAACCCTAAGACCTCCCTGGTGGTGCCTAACCCTAAATCTCCCCTGGTGGTGCCTAACCCTAAGACCTCCCTGGTGGTGCCTAACCCTAAGACCCCCCTGGTGGTGCCTAACCCTAAGACCCCCCTGGTGGTGCCTAACCCTAAGACCCCCCTGGTGGTGCCTAACCCTAAGACCTCCCTGGTGATGCCTAACCCTAAGACCCCCCTGGTGGTGCCTAACCCTAAATCTCCCCTGGTGGTGCCTAACCCTAAGACCCCCCTGGTGGTGCCTAACCCTAAGACCCCCCTGGTGGTGCCTAACCCTAAGACCTCCCTGGTGATGCCTAACCCTAAGACCTCCCTGGTGGTGCCTAACCCTAAATCTCCCCTGGTGGTGCCTAACCCTAAGACCCCCCTGGTGGTACCTAACCCTAAGACCTCCCTGGTGGTGCCTAACCCTAAATCTCCCCTGGTGGTGCCTAACCCTAAGACCCCCCCTGGTGGTGCCTAACCCTAACACCCCCCTGGTGGTGCCTAACCCTAAGACCTCCCTGGTGATGCCCAACCCTAAGACCCCCCTGGTGGTGCCTAACCCTAAGACCCCCCTGGTGGTGCCTAACCCTAAGACCCCCCTGGTGGTGCCTAACCCTAAGACCTCCCTGGTGATGCCTAACCCTAAGACCCCCCTGGTGGTGCCTAACCCTAAATCTCCCCTGGTGGTGCCTAACCCTAATCACCCCCCTGGTGGTGCCTAATCCTAAGACCTCCCTGGTAGTGCCTAACCCTAAGACCCCCTTGGTGGTGCCGTACCCTAAGACTCCCCTGGTAGTGCCTAACCCTAAGACTCTCTTGGTGGTGCTGTACACCTAAGACTCCCCTGGTGGTGCCTAACCATAATACCCCCTTGGTGGTGCCATACCCTAACCACCCCCTGGGTGGTGCCATACCCTAACCACCCCCTCTAATGATGCTTAATCCTTAGACCAAAACCATAAGCAATACATTTGTAAGATAGTACATTTCAAAACAAAAATTTACAAATTTATAATTCTTGAAATGAATTTTCAGACAGTTAAAATGCTAATTTACATTTTAGAACAATAATTTACAAAATTATAATTCTCAAATTGAATTTCAAAATGTTAAAACGATAATTTACAAAAATGATTATTGTCAAATTGTCTATATAAATACATAATAATATGGGAGGACATTACACTGTAACTATGGTAGGATTAGATTGTAAGCTCCTCTGAGGACAGTCAGTGACATGACTATGTACTCAGTAGTAATGTGCTGCAGAAGATGTCAGTGCTATATAAATACATAATAATATTATGGTAGGACATTAGACTATGACTATGGTAGGATTAGAGTGTGAGCTCCTCTGAGGACAGTCAGTGACATGACTATGTACTCTGTAATGTGCTGCAGAAGATGTCAGTGCTATATAAATACATAATAATAATATGGTAGGACATTAGACTATGACTATGGTAGGATTAGAGTGTGAGCTCCTCTGAGGACAGTCAGTGACATGACTATGTACTCTGTAATGTGCTGCAGAAGATGTCAGTGCTATATAAATACAGAATAATAATAATATGGTAGGACATTGGACTATGACTATGGTAGGATTAGAGTGTGAGCTCCTCTGAGGACAGCCAGTGACATGACTATGTACTCTGTAATGTGCTGCAGAAGATGTCAGTGCTATATAAATACATAATAATAATATGGTAGGACATTACACTATGACTATGGTAGGATTAGATTGTGATCTCCTCTGAGGACAGTCAGTGACATGACTATGTACTCTGTAATGTGCTGCAGAAGATGTCAGTGCTATATAAATACAGAATAATAATAATATGGTAGGACATTGGACTATGACTATGGTAGGATTAGAGTGTGAGCTCCTCTGAGGACAGTCAGTGACATGACTATGTACTCTGTAATGTGCTGCAGAAGATGTCAGTGCTATATAAATACAGAATAATAATAATATGGTAGGACATTGGACTATGACTATGGTAGGATTAGAGTGTGAGCTCCTCTGAGGACAGCCAGTGACATGACTATGTACTCTGTAATGTGCTGCAGAAGATGTCAGTGCTATATAAATACATAATAATAATATGGTAGGACATTACACTATGACTATGGTAGGATTAGATTGTGATCTCCTCTGAGGACAGTCAGTGACATGACTATGTACTCTGTAATGTGCTGCAGAAGATGTCAGTGCTATATAAATACAGAATAATAATAATATGGTAGGACATTGGACTATGACTATGGTAGGATTAGAGTGTGAGCTCCTCTGAGGACAGTCAGTGACATGACTATGTACTCTGTAATGTGCTGCAGAAGATGTCAGTGCTATATAAATACAGAATAATAATAATATGGTAGGACATTGGACTATGACTATGGTAGGATTAGAGTGTGAGCTCCTCTGAGGACAGTCAGTGACATGACTATGTACTCTGTAATGTGCTGCAGAAGATGTCAGTGCTATATAAATACAGAATAATAATAATATGGTAGGACATTAGACTATGACTATGGTAGGATTAGATTGTGAGCTCCTCTGAGGACAGTCAGTGACATGACTATGTACTCTGTAATGTGCTGCAGAAGATGTCAGTGCTATATAAATACAGAATAATAATAATATGGTAGGACATTACACTATGACTATGGTAGATTGTGAGCTTTTTCAAGGATATTTAGTGACAACAACAACAACAACAACAATAATAATAATAATCATAATATAATAATAATAATATATAAATAAACCTAAATAAGCAATTGAAAGCATAAGCAAATATTTGTGGAGCATTCTTACACAATTGTGGGGGACTCTCAACATATAAATATGCATTCGGGGTACTTGGGATTATGTTAGCCACAATGTAGCAAATAATCTAACAACATGGTCATTCGTAAAGAGGTACAGTATGTAAACACCGGTCTGCTCTAGACCACAGAATACTGGAAGTTGCATTTACTGTGCTCTGCCTCCCTCTGGTGGTGAGATGGCAGTAAGACCAAGTAGTGCACTGCAAGGCAGTATATAATGCTAGGTACACACCATTCAATTTCCCAGCGGGTTGACACAATTATTTCCAACATGTCCCATCAGCTCCCAATCGATAACGGGATTGATTTTTCCCATTACTAGTGCACAAAATCGATCCCGCTATCGGGAGCTCATCTGACATATCAGAATCGGGAATATATGCTTCGACCCAACGATCTGTCGGGAAATTGAATGGTGTGTACCTAGCATAAAACTTGTTAAAATGGACCTAATTACTAACGGCTACACTATCAGATGTAGAAGACGTAAAATTTGATTTAATCAACATTTTATGTACACAGTCAGGGGTCCCACCTGCAAACACTTCACTGTGCACCTTTCATAGGCTCCCCCTCCCCCAGCATACGAGTATGGCCAATCCCCTCTCCTCAGGGCCAGATTTGTACTTTCTAGTGCCCAAGGCCAGGTGTCATCAACCCCTCCCCTCCTCCCCCCCACCATTCTGTCCAACACCCCAGCTAGCAATCATTGGTGTTAATGGGATCCTTTTCACTGTGCTTGTCTGCTCTCGATTCAACCAAGAAGCAGCACATGCTGTGTCTACTCGCGCTCCTTGTAATTCCACGCTTATTATTATTTATTGTATTTATAAAGCACCAACATATTACGCTGCACAATAGATAAATGGGTTAACATACAAGGTAGAACATACAGAAACTCACAACAAAACAAGATCATGCAAATGATTTGATAACAATACAGTGTCATAGGTCAAAATAGAGACTGTTCTAGTCCACAAGAGGGGTGATTGTCAGTAAGATTGCATAATCAAGCTGAAAACACTAGGAAGGAGGGCCCTGCCAGAGGCTTACAATCTAAAGGGTGGGGTGGAGACAATAGGTGCATCCAGGCCCGGCCCTAGACTTTTTGCCGCCTGAGGCAATTTTCAAAGAAATCGCGTAGCAGGAAGTGACGTCAGTGGAGCGCACACTGGCCTGGAACGAGGAAGAGGTGAGTAATCCCCGCCCGTTGCCTCTTACAAGTAGCTGCAGCCAGCACGGACCTTGTTAAAGCTGGAGGGGAGCGGAGGACGGGGGACTCAGGCGAGGGAGGGGGGGGTCCGACCCCCCCTCCCCGCCGCTAGGCCCAATACCCCCTTCCTGCCCGCTGTCCCCTCCAGCTCGGGCGGCCCCCCACACACACGGACGGGCGGGTGCCGCCCCCCCAGAAGTGCCGCCTGAGGCAAAAGTTTCACCCCGCCTCATGGGCGGGCCTGCCCTGGGTGCATCTTTTGAGAGGGTGTCTAACAGAACATATTATGGTGCTGGTGTAGGGGGGTATGTGAGCATAAAAGGGTGAGTCTTGAGAGCTTGTTTGAAGGTATTAAAGGTGGGGGCAAGTCTGACGGCTGGTGGGAGTGAGTTCCAGAGAGTAGGGGCAGCCCTGGTGAAGTCCTGCAATCGTGCATGTGACTGAGTTATGCGTGGTGCGACTAGGCGCAGGTCATTGGAGGATCGGAGGGGGCTGGTATGTGCCTGTTGACCAGATCAGAGATGTAGGTCGGGCAGGTCTTGTGCACTGATTTTTAGGCCAAGCACAGGATTTTGAAATTGATCCTAAAGCTGATGGGGAACCAGTGTAGGGCTTTACAGAGCGGAATTGTAGAGGTGCTGCGGTGAGAAGAATGTATCAGTCTGGCTGCCGCATTCATTACCAATTGAAGTGGGGCAGTATGGTTAGAGGGGAGGCCAGACAAAAAAGAATTGCGGTAGTCTAGGCGGGAGATGACAAGGGCGTGGATAAGGAGTTTAGTGGTGTCAGGGGACAGGTAGGAGCGGATCTTGGAGATGTTGCGGAGGTGGAAGTTGCAGGATCTGGCAATACTTTGGATGTGGGGTTTAAAGGAAAGTTCAGAGTCCAGAGTAACTCCTAGACAGCGGGCTTGGGAGGTAGGGCGGATGGTAGTATTTTCGATAGTGACGTGCAGATCAGGGAGGGGTGTGGCTGTGCGGGGTGGGAATATTAGAAGCTCAGTCATGTCCAAATTAAGCTACAGGTACCTGGCAGCCATCCAGGAAGAAATGGATGTGAGACAGACAGAGACTTTGTCCATGGTAGAGGAGGAGAGATCTGTGGTGTGTAGATATTTTTGGGTGTCATCGGCATACAGGTGGTAATTGAAACCCATGGAGGAGATGATTTTGCCAATTGAGGCAGTATAGAGTGAGAAGAGTAGTGGTCCTAGGACGGAACCTTGAGGAACACCAACTGAGAGGGGGGTAGGAGTGGATGAGGAGCCATTGAAAAATGTTGTGAAGGAGCGGTTGGAGAGGTAGGAGGAGATCCAGGCTAAGGCTAGGTCCTGAATGCCCATTAGCTTCAGGGAGTGGAGGAGGAGGGAGTGGTCGACAGTGTCAAATGCCGAGGAGAGGTCCAGGAGGAGCAGAATGGAGTACTTACCTTCGGCTTTGGCAAGGGCAAGGTCGTTTACCACTTTGGTGAGGGCTGTTTCTGTAGAATGGGCTGTGCAAAAACCAGACTGCAGGTGATCGAGAAGGGAGTTGGAATTAAGGAAGTTGGTCAGGCGTTGGTGGGTCAGGCGTTCAAGAATTTTCGAGGCAAAAGGGAGGAGAGAGATTGGGCGGTAGTTGGATGGCAGAGCAGGGTCAAGTGAAGATTTCTTTAGCAGGGGAAGCACAGTGGCCTGTTTGAATATGGAGGGGAAGATGCCGGTGGAGAAGGAGAGGTTGAACAGGTGGGTGAGGACAGGGGCCAGACCAGAAAAATGTGGGTGCAGAGAATCAGATGGGACCGGATCTAGGGGGCAGGAAGTGGCAGGTGAGGTTGCCAGCAGCTGGTTGACTTCCTCCACCGTGACAGGATTGAAGGAGGTAAGGGAGGAGAAAGAGGCAGGAGTCGGTGGGGAGGCGGGGGCGATAAAGTCGGCGGATTTTTACTGTAATGTAAAATGCAGAAAATAGGCAGATGCAGATTTTCTGCATTTTACATTACAGTTAAAATCCGCCAACTTTAGTGGTTAATAGCAAACCCCCCTTAAGTCCTAGAAACACCAAATTTTTTAGGGTTCATTAAACTGAATCTTGTGAACAAGATGCAAAACAAAGTTTTCAAAAAGACCTTATAGTTTTTGAGAAAATCAATGTTAAAATCAGGTGGAATTTCCACGATTTCCGGCGGAAATCCGCCTACCGCACTTGCATTACCGATTTCCGCATTCTGATGCGGAAATGCAATTACCGATCGAAATTTCGGAAACTGCATTTCCGCGGAATCCGAATGAGCATCCCTACCGGGGAGGCAGAGCTTTGGGCTGTTGCTCTGCCCCCATGCGCGTCAATCAGCCACTGATCACCGCCTCTCCCCGGCCCTCTCAGTGAAAGAAGACTGAAAGGGGCGGGAGGAGGCGGCGATGAGCGCTGATTTATGGAGTAGAGGCAGAGCTACTGCCCAAAGCTATGCCTGTACAAGGAAGCGCTGCCCAAATCTCCCCCCAGGGAGTATGAAGATACTGAAGTAAACACAGTGTTTTTTGGAGACTTCAGTGTCTCTTTAAGTTAGCCAATACATGGTATCATCCTGAATAAAAACTTTCTGCTTTCACTGATGGCTAACACAGTACAATACTCTACTGCTACAGTAGAGTAGAAGGATGCCAAACTACACATGCTGGCATAGATGTAGTGTCAGCTCAGGCGTCCTTTACACAGTGACAATTTAGCACTTAACCCCCCCCCCCTCTCTGACTCACCTCCCTGGGCTCCAGTGCTGTACTCTTACCTCCATCCTCCAGGTGGTGCTGTAACTCTGTGGTGAAGTCAATCACGGCGATCTCACCAGAGTGATTCAGAGCCTCGGAGGACAGGAAGGAGAATGGCTACCGACGTCTGGATCCCCCGGGAGGTGAGTAAAACTGCCCGCTGCGTGCTATAGTCTGCATAGATCTCCTGGCGGCTGGCAGGATTAGTGCCAGGGAGGTTGAAACAACAGGACAGATCTTAACATGAGTCAGGAAAGAGTTAGCTGAAGCAGAGATCACTACTGCCACTAACATCCCTGGCAAAAAAAAAAAAAAGAAAGAAAAGAAAACTGTCATAACTTTAGGTTTAGATAAGAAAGTCATTAACAGCAGCTGTAGGAGAGTGGGAGAGGAAACTAGCAGAGCTAACATTTTGTGTGTGAATGTGTGCATGAAAACTGAACACAGTTCTGTCTGCTTTCTACTGTAATCTCCTGGCGCATAGCAGCTTGTATCTCCATCATACAGAGGGCAGGATTATTAGGTAACAGCAGATGCTGACTGTCATAACACACCAGGAAGTAAGGGAGATGCAGGGATTGGGATCTCTGGAATTCAGGCATCAGAGCAAAGCAGTCCTACCGCCCTTTTGATTTTATCTGATCTTAGTGCCTAAGGCCATTATCATGGTCAGTTACCTATCCAGAGAAGGCAGCTGGTACACACGGATGGCAGCAGGCGTCCTGGTGCTTCTCGTTCGGTCCCTATGCGTGGGGGCATGGCAGGTTGCGCATACGTGAGTTGTGTTGCAGAGTAAACGCTGGCACCGCCGCGCGTTGGTGTGATCGCCGTGGGGCGTCTGCTTGTACATGTTTTCTCTTTGCGTGCTTGTTACGTAGTGACGTGTGCACGCTTGTGTGTACGTATTACGTTCATAGCACGTTACTCGATTTTATCTGATCTTAGTGACGTGACGTGTCTTAGTGTCTGCCTGTTTTGCTTGATGTTCTGGATTCTGACCCTGGCCCGCCTGACTTCCCAATTTGTTGAGCCGCACACTGGAGAACAGGAGAATCTGACCTGGAAGCCAGCTTCTCCACCGGAGAGGACCGGCAGCCACTGGAGCTGCGGCGAGGACACAGGATGGATGTGGGCTGGAGGAAGCCCCAGGTAAGTGATTTTTTATTTTAATTGAGCTCAGATGTGTCCTTTAATTTTCAGTTCAGGTTTGCTTTAAAAAAAACATTAACTTGGGCATAACTGGGGCTTCTTCCAGTCCCCGAAGTCTTTCAGGTCCCTCACTTTCTTTCTCGGCTGTGCCATTCCCCCAGTGTCCCCCTCCGAATGTTGCATGCGCGGCCACGTGCTGTGCGCTTCCTCCAGCCGTGAGCATTCTCTGCTTGCTACAGCGCATGTGCAGAATCCTCGTGGCCACACGAGAGCAATCAAAGGGGCTCCAGGGTCATGCATGCGCAGTAGCTGGCGACCCGATGAGTTGGTCGACTTTCGGCGGGGGACAGCGGAGGAACAGTGCAGCCCGTAATGACAGTCAAGGACCAGAAGGACTTCAGGGGACTGGAAGAAGCCCCAGGTAAGTTACTGGCCATTTTTTTACAGTGTGCCTTTAAGTCTTGTACAGAAGCTGGATGATTCTCAACAGCGATGGCCTGTAGAAGCTACCTCTGCCGGGAATCTAGTGTGTGTACAGCGACCTGCCTCGGTGCCTTGGCCAACAATTAGCACACAGGCAAGTAATATAGAAACACTTTTGAATAAGTGATTAGAAGCATAAGCAAAGCTTAGGAAGCAATTATACAATGATGGAGTAATCCAATAAAATATGTATATGTTCAGGGGTAGCTGAGAAAATGATACCCAGGACATCACAACATTCTGTAATAATTGAGAAACAACAGTCCATACATAGAACCTAGAATACTGGAAACTCCACTTACTGTTCTCTGCCTCCCTCTGCTGGTGAGATGTCAGTAAGACGACATAGTGCAAACCAGCATATACAGTACTCCCCATAATTATTCATACCCCTGGCAAGTTTTAACTTATTCAACTTTTATTCAACCAGCAAGTATTTTTTTGACAGGAAATGACATAGGTGTCACCCAAAAGATAATAAGACGATGACATAATAAGACAACGACATTTCTCAGCTTTTATTTACATTTTTTTTTTAAAAAGTGTCCAGTCCAAAATTATTCATACCCTTCCCAATAACAATAATTCGGATCAGTGAATAATGGTGCACAGCGCCTATGCATAAAAATGGTGCCGCATTAAACAGATACGCTTATCGCTATTTATCGTTAGTACTGCATAATAATGGGAAAACAGGGAAAAAAGAAGGAAAACGGCGCACAGTAACGTTATTTATCAATAGCACCGTTCATATGCCAAACAGCAGACATTATTGCGCACAGTAACGTTATTTATCAATAGCGCCCTACATAAGCCAAACTGCAGACGTTATTTAACTGCAAAACGGTGAATGGATTTAATGTAACACTGTCAAGGTTAGGGTTAGGCACCACCAGGGGGATCTTAGGGTTAGGCACCTCCAGGAAGGTGGTTAAGGTTAGACACCACCAGGGGGGGTGGTTAGGGTTAGGCACCACCAGGGGGGTGCTTAGGGTAGGTACCTCCAAGGGAGTGGTTAGGATTAGGCACCTCCAAGGGAGTGGTTAGGGTTAGGCACCACCAGGGGGGTCTTAGGGTTAGGCACCACCAGGGAGGTGGTTAGGGTTAGGCACCAATAGGGGGGTGGTTAGGGTAGGTACCTCCAAGGGAGTGGTTAGGATTAGGCACCTCCAAGGGAGTGGTTAGGGTTAGGCACCACCAGGGGGGTCTTAGGGTTAGGCACCCACCAGGGGGGTGGTTAGGGTTAGGCACCACCAGGGACGGGGGGGGGGTCTAGGGGTTAGGGATAGGTACAGAGAGGGTTCTGTGTGTTAACTTTCAAAAAATAAACAGAGCTAAATAACGATAAGGCTTTAATGTTAAATAGCGATAAGCGTCAAACGGATTAGTGGCAACACTGTGCGCCATTATTCACAGGCGCCATTTTCAGATGGATCTACAATAATTACAGCAATCAATTGCTTCCTATAATCGCAGACCCACTTTTTGCATGTCTCCACAGGTATTTTTGCCCATTCATCTTTAGAAATGAGCTGCAACTCTTTCAGGCTGGAGGGTCTTCTTGCCATCACCCTGATTTTTAGCTCCCTCCATAGATTCTCAACTGGATTTAAGTCAGGACTCTTGTTGGGCCACTCCAAAACGTTAATGTTGTTGTTTGCTAACCATTTCTTTAGTGTTGGGCGAACATCTAGATGTTCGGGTTCGGGCCGAACAGGCCGAACATGGCCGCGATGTTCGGGTGTTCGACCCGAACTCCGAACATAATGGAAGTCAATGGGGACCCGAACTTTTGTGGTTTGTAAAGCCTCCTTACATGCTACATACCCCAAATTTACAGGGTATGTGCACCTTGGGAGTGGGTACAAGAGGAAAAAAAAATTTAGCAAAAAGAGCTTATAGTTTTTGAGAAAATCGATTTTAAAGTTTCAAAGGGAAAACTGTCTTTTAAATGCGGGAAATGTCTGTTTTCTTTGCACAGGTAACATGCTTTTTGTCGGCATGCAGTCATAAATGTAATAAATATAAGAGGTTCCAGGAAAAGGGACCGGTAATGCTAACCCAGCAGCAGCACACGTGATGGAACAGGAGGAGGGTGGCGCAGGAGGAGAAGGCCACGCTTTGAGACACAACAACCCAGGCCTTGCATGAGGACAAGAAGCGTGCGGATAGCATGCTTTGTACCACCATGCAGTCATAAATGTAATAAAGATAAGTGGTTCAATAAACAGGGACCACGCGGCAACGCTAACCCAGCAGCAGCACACGTGATGGAACAGGAGGAGGCGCAGGAGGAGAAGGCCACGCTTTGTGAGACACAACAACCCAGGCCTTGCATGAGGACAAAAAGCGTGCGGATAGCATGCTTTGTACCGCCATGTAGTCATAAATGTAATAAAGATAAGAGGTTCCATAAACAGGGACCGGCAACGGTAACCCAGCAGCAGCAGCAGCAGCAGCAGCACACGTGATGGAACAGGAGGAGGCGCAGGAGGAGAAGGCCACGCTTTGTGAGACACAACAACCCAGGCCTTGCATGAGGACAAAAAGCGTGCGGATAGCATGCTTTGTACCGCCATGTAGTCATAAATGTAATAAAGATAAGAGGTTCAATAAACAGGGACCACGCGGCAACGCTAACCCAGCAGCAGCAGCAGCAGCAGCACACGTGATGGAACAGGAGGAGGCGCAGGAGGAGAAGGCCACGCTTTGTGAGACACAACAACCCAGGCCTTGCATGAGGACAAAAAGCGTGCGGATAGCATGCTTTGTACCGCCATGTAGTCATAAATGTAATAAAGATAAGAGGTTCAATAAACAGGGACCACGCGGCAACGCTAACCCAGCAGCAGCAGCAGCACACGTGATGGAACAGGAGGAGGCGCAGGAGGAGAAGGCCACGCTTTGTGAGACACAACAACCCAGGCCTTGCATGAGGACAAAAAGCGTGCGGATATAGCAGCAATGCTTTTTGCCGCCATGCAGTCATAAATGTAATACAGATGAGAGGTTCAATAAACAGGGACCGGAAACGCTAAACCATCCCAGATGTTCATCGGTCATGTTACTTGGTTGGGGTCCAGGAGTGTTGCGTAGTCGTTTCCAATCCAGGATTGATTCATTTTAATTTGAGTCAGACGGTCTGCATTTTCTGTGGAGAGGCGGATACGCCGATCTGTGATGATGCCTCCGGCAGCACTGAAACAGCGTTCCGACATAACGCTGGCTGCCGGGCAAGCCAGCACCTCTATTGCGTACATTGCCAGTTCGTGCCAGGTGTCTAGCTTCATGCCCGGTTTCAGGTCCAGCGGTGCCAGCCACAAATCCGTCTGTTCCTTTATTCCCCTCCAAATTTCCTCCCCTGTGTGCTGCTTATCCCCAAGGCAGATCAGCTTCAGCAACGCTTGCTGACGCATGCCAACAGCTGTGCTGCACTGCTTCCACGATCCTACTGCTGCTGGTGCTGGGTTAGCATTTCCGGATGAGGTACAGCTTTGAGATGCGTTGGAGGAGAAGGAGTCAGAGAGGTAGGTGCTGCTGTTGTTATCCAGCTGTTTGCGGCGTGGGCAACACCCGCGCCGTAGCAGGTGAGGAATCGCTGCCAGGCTCCACAAGGTTCACCCAGTGCGCGGTAAGGGAGATGTATCGACCCTGGCCGAACGCACTCGTCCAGGTGTCAGTGGTGAGGTGAACCTTGCAGGCAACGGCATTCTTCAAGCTTCGGGTTATTTAGCTGACCACGTGCTCATGCAACTCAGGCACTGCAGAGCGCGCAAAGTGGTAGCGGCTGGGAACCACGTAACGTGGGATGGCCACTGACATCATGCCCTTGAAGCTGTTTGTCTCCACCACTCGATATGGCAGCATTTCGCAGGCCAGAAGCTTGGCTATGCTGGCTGGCTGTTACTGCCACGGCCCGGGGGTCATTTGCTGGCAATTTCCTCTTGTGCTCAAACATCTCAGAGACAGACAACTCAACCGTAGCGCTGCACACCGAAGGGCTGTTGGTTGTTGTGTTTGATGAACACTGGGAGACCTCAAGAGCACTAGTCCGGAAAGTGACAGTGTCAGCATCGTCTGATGTTTGTGAATGTTGTGAACCACGCAATGGCTGGGCTACTGCTGCTGCTGAGGCGGGTCTGGTGGTGAGTCTGGTGAACCCAAGGGAGGCAGTGTTGCTGGTGGTACCCTGTCCTGCCGCGTTTGCCCACAGAGTGGGATGTTTGGATAGAATGTGGCGGCTCATGCTGGTGGTGGAGAGGTTGTTAATACTTTTCCCCCTGCTCAGGCGGGTCTTGCACACCTTGCAAATCGCCATGGTAACATCCTCAGTGCAGTCTTCAAAGAAAGCCCAGACTTTAACTGGCTGAGGACTCGGACCTCGTGCGTGATGTGCTGGTGCTGCTTAACCCACTGCTGGACGCTTGAGAGGTCATCCAAGTAATTATCTGGTCCTGTTCTTTTGGATCTGTGAGGGTTGTTGTCCTGGACAACATGGGCAGTATTGAGTGGGTTTTCTTGGGTGCTCCCCTGTGGCCTGTACGTGAACCGTCAGGGGAAACACCTCTTCCCTTGCCCCTCCCTCTTTCACCGGATTTCTTCCTCATTTCACTTATCCTTAAAGTACACGCTGACTGGCAGCAGTACAGTGGCAGTACAGAAATGCTATACAGTGGTGGGTGAGCGGTGTACCACTATTGTCAGCAGTGACACAGAGCACAATGCTATACAGTGGCGGGTGAGCGGTGTACTACTGTTCCCAGCAGACACAGAGTGGAAGTAAACACAATGCTATATAGTGTGGCTGAGCCGTGTACACAGAGTGGCATTAAACACAATGCTATATAGTCTGCTATATAGTCACCCCGAACAGGGTGATGTTCTGCAGAACCCGAACAGTGGCAAACACTGTTCGCCCAACACTACTGGGAGGGAACGCAGATTTTAGTACCTAAACACACGATACAACATGTTTTCCGGGGTCGGACTCTGAGGCACATACAGATGGTCCCGATCATCATCCTCATCATACAACTCTTCTCCTGAGTCTGACCCACCCACCACCTCTGCCACCCCAACATCCCCAGACACAGACCCCTCATCGTCCTCAACATTAACTTGGGATGCTGGCCTGAGCCAGACCTCCTCCTCCACATCAGGCCCCATCATCTCCTCAATGGCAGCCCTCATTAATCGCTCTGGCGACGGACTGATGGACACAACGTTCTCCTCCGGGGAGGGCTGCTGCTGACCACTGGCTGCTGGGGTGGATGTTATAGCTTGCGTGGGGCGTTGGCTGTTGCTGTTGTTGGGAGTGCTGCTCACAGCGGAGGTCTCTGGGGAACTCATGTTGAGCTCATATAGTGGTTGACGGTGAGTGGAGTATTACTGATCCCAGCAATATACACACTGACTGGCAGAGTACGCAATGCTATATAGTGTGGCTGAGCGGTGTACACAGAGTGGCAGTAAACACAATGCTATATAGTCTGGCTGAGCGAGCGGTGTACTACTGTTCCCAGCAGAATCAGAGTGGCAGTAAACAATGGTATATAGTCTGGCTGAGCGGTGTACACAGAGTGTCAGTAAACAATGGTATATAGTCTGGCTGAGCGGTGTACACAGAGTGTCAGTAAACAATGGTATATAGTCTGGCTGAGCGGTGTACACAGAGTGGCAGTAAACACAATGCTATATACTCTGGCTGAGCGAGCGGTGTACTACTGTTCCCAGCAGACACAGAACAGTAAACAGAATGCTATATAGTGTGGCTGAGCGAGCGGTGTACCACTATTCCCAGCAGACACAGAACAGTAAACAGAATGCTATATAGTGTGGCTGAGCGAGCGGTGTACCACTATTCCCAGCAGACACAGAACAGTAAACAGAATGCTATATAGTGTGGCTGAGCGAGCGGTGTACCACTATTCCCAGCAGACACAGAACAGTGAACAGAATGCTATATAGTGTGGCTGAGCGAGCGGTGTACCACTATTCCCAGCAGACACAGAACAGTGAACAGAATGCTATATAGTGTGGCTGAGCGAGCGGTGTACCACTATTCCCAGCAGACACAGAACAGTGAACAGAATGCTATATAGTGTGGATGAGCGAGCGGTGTACCACTATTCCCAGCAGACACAGAACAGTAAACAGAATGCTATATAGTGTGGCTGAGCGAGCGGTGTACCACTATTCCCAGCAGACACAGAACAGTGAACAGAATGCTATATAGTGTGGCTGAGCGAGCGGTGTACCACTATTCCCAGCAGACACAGAGTGGCAGTAAACAGAATGCTATATAGTGTGGCTGAGCGAGGTACACAGAGTGGCAGTAAACAGAATGCTATATAGTGTGGCTGAGCAAGCGGTGTACTACTATTCCCAGCAGACACAGAGTGGCAGTAAACAGAATGCTATATAGTGTGGCTGAGCGAGGTACACAGAGTGGCAGTAAACAGAATGCTATATAGTGTGGCTGAGCAAGCGGTGTACTACTGTTCCCAGCAGTGACACAATGACAGGGGGGACCCTGGCTAGCGTGGCTGGAGCGCGAACTACCCTGCCTGCCTACCCAAAGCTAAACCCACAGACAAATGGCGGAGATATGACGTGGTTCGGGTATTTATTTACCCGAACCACGTGACAGTTCGGCCAATCAGAGCGCGTTCGGGTCCGAACCACGTGACCCGTTCGGCCAATCACAGCGCTAGCCGAACGTTCGGGGAACGTTCGGCCATGCGCTCTTAGTTCGGCCATATGGCCGAACGGTTTGGCCGAGCACCGTCAGGTGTTCGGCCGAACTCGAACATCACCCGAACAGGGTGATGTTCTGCAGAACCCGAACAGTGGCGAACACTGTTCGCCCAACACTACATTTCTTTACCACTTTTGCTGTGTATTTTGGGTTATTGTCATGCTGAAATGTCCAGTGGTGCCCAAGGCCAAGTTTCTCTGCAGACTGCCTGATGTTGTCATTGAGAATCCTCATGTATTGCTCTTTTTTATGGTGCCGTTTACTGTGATTAGGTTCCATGGACCATTGGCTGAAAAACACCCCCAAAGCATTAGGTTCCCACCACAATGTTTGACAGAGGAGATGGTGTTCTTTGGGTTGAAGGCTTCTCCTTTTTTACGCCAAATGAATGAAACATCATTGTGACCAAACAATTCCATTTTTGTTTCATCTGACCATAACACATAAGACCAGAAGTTTTCTTATTTGTCCAGATGAGTATTTGCAAAGGCCAAGCGAGCTTTTGTGTGCCTTATCTGGAGAAGTAGTGTCCTCCTTGTTTGCATCAGTGGAACCCAGCAGTGTGCAGTGTCCGTTGGATTGTATGCCTTGAGACATTGCCACCAGCAGAGCCCAGATTAACCAGGATGGTGTTGGTGGTGATCCTTGGATTCTTTTTTCACCTCTCTCACTATCCTCCTGGCCAGCAGAGGTGTCACTTTTGGCTTCCGACCACATCCTCTGAGATTTTCCACAGTGCGGAACATCTTGTATTTTTCAATAATACTTTGTACTGTAGCCACTGAAACTTGAAAGCATTTAGAAATTACCTTGTAGCCCTTCTATGACTTGTGAGCAGCCACAATGCACAGACGCAGGTCCTCACTGAGTTCCTTTGTCTTAGCCATGACTGTCCACAAACCAACTGCAGAGCGCTGATATTTTGCACCTGTTGATTAAAACTAGGAATGGTCGGAAATGCCAATTTTCGATTCCGCGGTAATTCCGCCATTGCCAAATACCGATTCTGCTTTCCGCTACCAATTTCCGCATTCCAATGCGGAATTTCCGCCGGAAATCGTGGAAATTCCGCCCGACTTTACCATCGATTTTCTCAAAAACTATAAGGTCTTTTTGAAAACTTTTTTTGCATCTTGTTCAGAAGATTATGTTTAATAAACCCTGAAAATTTGGTGTTTCTAGGACGTACGGGGGCTTTGCTATTAACTGCTAAATTCGGCGGATTTTTCCTGTAATGTAAATGCAGAAAACAGGCAGATGCAGATGTTCTGCATTTTACATTACAGTAAAAATCTGCCAACTTTAGCGGTTAATAGCAAAGCCCCTGTAAGTCCTAGAAACACCAAATTTTCAGGGGTTGTTAAACTGAATCTTGTGAACAAGATGCAAAAAAAAGTTTTCAAAAAGACCTTATAGTTTTTGAGAAAATCAATGTTAAAGTCGGGCGGAAATTTCCGCAATTTCCAGCGGAAATCCGCCTAACGCACTTGCATTACCGATTTCCGCATTCCGATGCGGAAATACAATTTCCGTTCGGAATTTCGGAAATTTCATTTCCGCGGAATCCGAATAAGCATCCCTAATTAAAACAGTTGTTCCCAATTAATCAGGGTAATTAGGATGCTTTAAAACAGCTTGGACTATTTGGAATGGTATAGAACTTTGGATTTTCCCACAGACTGTGACAGTTTGTGACGGGCTGCTCAAATCCGATCCGGGAGATACCCGGATAGTTGCTATCTGGATATCTCCCAGTTACCTGTGCGGACTGGCCGGGGGGGGTCAATCTTACCTGTCTGATGTCTTCTTCGTCCGTCTCTCGGCGCCTCTTACGATGCGGTCCAAGCGGTGGTCACGTGATTAAAAACACTTCCTCCTTCCGGGTTGAAGGAGGGAGTGTTTGTAATCACATGACGCGCGTGGACCGCATCGTGGGAGGTACCAGGGCCGGACAAAGAAGACATCGTACAGGTAAGATTGACCCCCCTCCCCCCCCCCCACACAGGTTTACTGGGAGATATCTGGATAGCAACTATCCGGGTATCTCCGGGATCGGATTTGAGCAGCCCTAGGGGAGATAGGAGACTGTTAGACGGCAAAACTGGCTTCTATTTACATTGTACAGCACTGAGTTCTACGGCAGCGATGTACTGGGGACAGCCGTGTCACTTGGCTGTCCCCTGGGAGCGATCGGCTCTCATAGGCTGATGCCTATGACCAGGGCCGCCATCAGAAATTTTGGGGCCCCTCACACAACATCAAGCCTGGGCCCCCCTACAGACTGCTGTGCACGCCCAGTACAGTGCCCCAGTATAGCCAGTACAGTGCCCCAGTATAGCCAGTATAGTGCCCCAGTATAGCCAGTACAGTGCCCCAGTATAGCGCGCCAGTATAGTGCCCCAGTATAGCTAGTATAGTGCCCCAGTGTAGCCAGTATAGTGCCCCAGTAGTGCCCCAGTATAGCCAGTATAGTGCCCCAGTATAGCCAGTATAGTGCCCCAGTATAGTGCCCGAGTATAGCCAGTATAGTGCCCCAGTATAGCCAGTATAGTGCCCCAGTATAGCTAGTATAGTGCCCCAGTATAGCTAGTATAGTGCCCCAGTATAGTGCCCCAGTATAGCGCCCCAGTATAGCCAGAATAGTGCCCCAGTATAGCCAGTATAGTGCCCCAGTATAGCCAGTATAGTGCCCCAGTATAGTGCCCCAGTATAGCCAGTATAGTGCCCCAGTATAGCCAGTATAGTGCCCCAGTATAGCTAGTATAGTGCCCCAGTATAGCCAGTATAGTGCCCCAGTATAGTGCCCCAGTATAGCGCCCCAGTATAGCTAGTATAGTGCCCCAGTATAGCCAGTATAGTGCCCCAGTAGTGCCCCAGTATAGCCAGTATAGTGCCCCAGTATAGTGCCCCAGTATAGCCAGTACAGTGCCCCAGTATAGCCAGTATAGTGCCCCAGTAGTGCCCCAGTATAGCCAGTATAGTGCCCCAGTATAGTGCCCCAGGATAGCCAGTATAGTGCCCCAGGATAGCCAGTATAGTGCCCCAGTATAGTGCCCCAGTATAGCCCCCCAGTATAGCTAGTATAGTGCCCCAGTATAGTGCCCCAGTATAGCCAGTACAGTGCCCCAGTATAGCCAGTATAGTGCCCCAGTATAGTCAGTATAGCGCGCTAGTATAGTGCCCCAGTATAGTCAGTATAGCGCGCCAGTACAGTGCCCCAGTATAGCTAGTATAGTGCCCCAGTATAGCCAGTACAGTGCCCAGTATAGCCAGCACAGTACCCCAGTATAGTGCCCCAGTATAGCCAGTATAGTGCCCCAGTATAGCCAGTACAGTGCCCCAGTATAGCCAGTACAGTGCCCCAGTATAGCCAGTACAGTGCCCCAGTATAGCCAGTACAGTGCCCCAGTATAGCGCGCAAGTATAGTGCCCCAGTATAGCCAGTATAGTGCCCCAGTATAGTCAGTATAGTGCCCCAGTATAGTCAGTATAGTGCCCCAGTATGGGTAGGTGGTGCTCGTCCCCGCCGCTGTTGTTACCTTAACAGCGGCGCTCTCCCCTCTCCGGCGCGTACTTTCCAGCAGCATCTACCGGCTGCTCTGTGTGAGGCGGCAGGAAGCATGGCAGCGGCTTCCTGTAACGGCGATCTGTATCGCCGTTACTATGGGAACCGAGCCATGCTTCCTGCCGCCTCACACAGAGCAGCCAGGAGATGCTGCTGGAAAGTACGCGCGGCGGAGAGGGGAAAGCGGCCGCTGCTAAGGTATTAACAGTGGCGGCCGCTGGGGGAGGGGAGGTGGGAAAAGACCTCTCAGGAGGTTAATGCCTGGGGGGGGGGCCCGAGGCTCACGGGCCCACCCCGGGCCCGTGACGGCAGTCACGCTTGTACCCCCCTGATGGCGGGCCTGCCTATGACAGCTTATCGTGGTGATTGGCTGACAGGGGGAGGGAGGAGGGACAGTAAAAAAAAAAACAAAAAAAAAACCAATGCCTGAAGCAGTGATCAGAGCCCACCAACTGTCAGAGCCCACCAACTGAAACTCTGTTGGTGGGCAGAAAAGGGGACAAGATTAATTTGTGTGTTCAGTAGTATGGCTCTGCAGCAAGCTATGAAAGCTGCAGAGCACATCATTGTAAAAAATAGCCTGGTCACTAGGGGGTGTAAGCCTGGGGTCCTGAAGTGGTTAATCCTTGGTAAGACTTGTTGGGTCTATTTTCAAACTGCATATTTTTGCATACAAAACTTAAATAATCCTGCATGTATTATTTGCATCTCACTGATCAGATATTTGTAATGGATCACACATTTAACATAACCACTTTTGCCGTCCGTAGCGGTATATCTATGCCCCGCGGGACTTCAGTTCCCGCACAGGGGCGTAGATATAAGGCCCTCACTGCAAGCCGCTGTGCGCGCTCCCGCGCATGCCAGCGTGTGATCTTGTCACCGGCCATTAGTCCACAGATCAGTTAATGTGAATACCGTTCCCATTCACCAATCTAAGTGTCCGTGTCAATGATCGTCAGCATCAATGAGCCTGGGGTCATTGTAACAAAGGAAGTAACACATCCACACATTACTTCCTGATCGCGGACTAACCTCCCTTTCCTTTAAGGAAAGGGAGGTGCTGAAGGGGGTGTGGTCAGTAAAATAGCAAAAAACAATTAACCCTTTGCACACTCGTTTACCTGGGTACTTCTGCGCAGTATAAGTGACTAAGCATAAGAATGCATTCTTCTGTGAACTAAGACCCCGACTTCTAACTTAGCTGTAGGGATAACAGTGGTGCCTAGATTAGTGAATCTGTGAATGCATTTGTTTGAACATTTGCATGCGAGAGTGCGAAGGGTTAATAGATTTTTGCTGTTTAGGGATAACAGTGGTGCCTGGATTAGTGAATCTGTGAATGCATTTGTATGCACATTTTGCATGCAAGTGTGCAAAGGGTTAATTGGTTTTTGCTATTTTACTGGCCACACCCCCTTCAGCACCTCCCTTTCCTTAATAACTTAATGTCCTAACTAGAGGCGATGTGCCTGGATATATGAGGGTTTTTACTCACATCTAAAACAGCCCTGGTAATGCATTTTTCCTCTTGTTGAAAACAGAAATGATTGAAATTTGAAAATGAACAATGAATGAAAAACACAAGAAATGTGAAAACTCAGAGAAAATCGTAGAAAACACGTGCCTTAAGCCAGGGAAAACACTTGCAGGGGCATTTGAGAAGGAAGGGGAGTGGCTACAAAATATTTTCTTTCTTTCTTTGTTTTATTATAGTAGATAATAGGTATATTTGCGAAAGATCCTTATTCAGCAGCGTTGCAACTTTCAACAATCCTCCGCCATATACGATAGCCAAGAGCCTATTACCGATTCCCTGCCATCCGAAGTCCCAGCGTCACACCATAGCTGAACAGCATGCGGCTATACGTTAGCCAAGTGCCTATTACCGATCCCCTGCCGCTCTGCCAGTAGCCAGTGTTCGCATTCCCACAGCATGATGCTGCCACCACCATGCTTCATTGTCGGTGCCTGGTTTTCTCCAAAGTGATGCCCGGCATTCGCACCAAAGAGTTCAATCTTTGTTGCATCAGACCAGAGAATTTTGTTTCTCATGGTCTGTGTGAGTCCTTCAGGTACCCTTTGGCAAACTCCAGGCAGGCTTCCATGTGCCTTTTACTAAGGAGTGGCTTCCGTCTGGCCACTCTACCACACAGGCTTGATTGGTGGATTGCTGCAGAGTCAGAGTTGCTTGTCCTTCTGGAAGGTTCTACTCTCTTTACAGAGGACCTCTGGAACTCTCTGACAGAGTGACCACTGGGTTCTTGGTCACCTCCCTGACCAAGCTCAGTTTAGCCCTAGGAAGAGTCCTTCAAAGTTGCATAAATGTTTCTGTAAACTTCTCCAGATTTGTGCCTCGAGATATTTCAGTCTCAGAGGTCTACAGACAATTTCTTTGACTTCATGCTTGGTTTGTGCTCTGACGTGAACTGTCAACTGTGGGGCCTCAGATAGACAGTTGTGTGCCTTGCCAAATCATGTCCAATCAACTGAATAACCAACAGTTGGACTCCAATTAGCTGCATAAACATCTCAAGGATGATCAGGGGAAACAAGATGACCATGAGCTCAATTTTGAGCTTCATGGCAAAGGCTGTAAATACTTATGTACATGTCCTTTCTCAGTTTTTTTTTTTTTTTTTTTATAAATTAGCAAAAATCTCAGGTAAACTTTTTGCACATTGTCATTACGGGGTGTTGTGTGTGGAATTCTGAGAGAAAATGAATTTAATCCATTTCGAAATAAGGCTGTAACGTAACAAAATGTGAAAAAAGTGACACGCTGAGAATACTTTCCAGATGCACTGTAAATACACAATTATAAAAAATATATGTATTCCTTATTTTCTTTTATTATTTTTTTTTTTCTACAAAAGCATGACCTGGAAAAGATCTATACAGAGATGCCTGCCAACCTGCTTTTTATTAATATTATTATTATTATTATTATTAGCTGAAGATTGCTGGGACATACAGTATATTTGGTTGTTGTGTCCAGGCACTTTTTGTAACCTTGACACGCAGTCTTTCAATGACCAAGTTTGTGAACTTTCGTGTCTGTGGCATCATCAATAATATGTGAATGGAAGCAGTTTATACAGCAAAGAAATATGCTTGGCTGTTTGTGGCTCCATCCCCTTAAGTGAATTTTAACTCCAGTCATCAAGGGACCTACTGTAGCAGGTTTAAGGTCTCTGCCATTAAGAGTGTAGGAATGACAGCAATTTAAATATTCCTATTGAAAATCAATAGGTGAATTGTCATTTGCTATTGTTCACCCCACCCACTTTCCTGAATATTAATCCCAGTCACCCAGTGTGCCAAGTTTGAAAAAAACAAAACCCTGCCATTAACAGTCTAAGAATGGCTGCAGTTTACATTTTCCCATTGAAAATGAATGGCTGAAATTTGATTGGCTGTTTTATGCTCCACCCACTCACCTGAATTTTTACCCTCGGTCACCAAGTGTGGGGACTTGGCACAGTTGGCTTGATTACTGTGAGAATGTCAGTCTTTTACATTTTTTCCATTGACATGAATGGGTGAAATGTGATTGGCTGTTTGTAGCTCCACCCAGGTGTGTAGTGAATCAACCGCTATGGGAGAGTGGGGGAGGTAAGGAGTTAATTTTAATGGAGAATTGTAATGGATTGTGGAGACACTGCCATGCGGTCTGACAGCGAGGCGGCTGTTTCCGCGTTCAGACCGGCGGTTTCTCCGCAGCAGCATGCGCCTGGTTTGTCTGAGCCTAGTAGTGCACACAGATGGAGAGCTACGCGCGCGCGCGCTAACAGGCAGGCCCTTTATGCCAATAGGAGAGGGATCCGCTGATCAGGATGATCAGCTGATCCCAGCGCAGTAGGTGATTGGCTGAGTGGGACTGGGCGGTGCTGAGGAGCGCTCTGCTATATATACTTCTTGCTTGTCAGTTGCTGGTTGTCTGCCATTGCAAATGCTTATGTGTTAGCACTCAGACCATAGTCAGATCCCATAGTGTGTTAGAACCAGGAGGACCTGGGAATTCACACTTAGCCAGATTACTGTGTTATTACTGTGTTATACTTCGGACCAGTTCCAGGGTGTTGAGACCACGGACCTCACACCCAAGATTAGGGATACTGTGTCATTGCTGTTATTCTTTAGACCAGTTCCTGGGTGTAGAGACCACGGACCTCACACTCTAGACTAGGCTTCTGTTTGATATCTGTTATGACCTATTGCTCTCTTGACTCTTCTCCTGCTCTCTGATTCGGTACCTACGCATATCTGATTACCTGTTGCCAACCCTGCCTGTCCCTGGTTACCGAATCAGCCTTCTATCTCAGTACCTTATCTGTGTTGCCGACCCGGCCAGACCGACCCTTCTACCTGTGACACCCCCCGGTGGGGTATCCAGTAGCTGCAGGGACTCCCTGTCCCTCAGAGGGACCCTTCTGCAATCCAGTCAGGGACTCTATCTCATAGGAGTCCTTTGACTGCAGTAGAGTCTGACTCCCAGCAGTTCAGGGAATCACTGGCTCTCTGGTTATCTCCAACCCTTTCTAGCAGATACTCGTTATACGGTCTAGGGTCACCTGCTCCTCAGGTGATCTAGGCTCATATACTGTTGCACCAAACACTTACACTTTATCTGGTGTCCAGAGGTTAGTTATACTTGTATTATTGGTGATTCTGCAGATCATCAATAATCAGGTATATATCTGTATTCTTGGTGATACTGCAGATCACCAATAATCAGATTCTCTCTGTGTGCTGACACCGATCGTCACAGGAATGCATGTATTTGTATATAATGTAATGTATTAGGGTGTAATTTACTATTTGGCCACTAGATGCCCCCCAGTTTAATCCTAGTGTGTAGTGTTTACTGCATACACGCGTTACAGGAAGTAATGCGTGTATGTTTTTACTTTCACTTTTGTCAATGATCACTGGCACCTCATCGATGCTGGTGATTATTGATCTGTCCACTAATGGGTGGCGGTGAGAACACGATGTTACCGGTGAGTCACATGATAGGAAACCGACAGGAGAGAGAGCAACACAGCCACAGCTGACGGACAGAGACAGCGTAAAAGGAAGCTTCTGCGCTGGAGGCGATCTGGGAGGTGAGTGAAAGGCAGCTAGTGAGACGGACAGCAGGAGAAGCATCTGGCTACCTGCAGCAAGGCTTTGGTGCTGGAGGCGATCGGGGAGGTGGGTGACAGGCAGAGGCAACTGCAACAGTTAGTAGAATCTCCGACTTCGTAGACGCCCGCAGCCAATATTTCCCGCTGAGCTAATGCAGGGCAGCCGCAGCGGACGGTTTGATGTTGGTGCAGCGCAGCATGCTTATTGCCTCTCAGCCACCCCTTATTTATCTGGCGCCCTAGGCCACGGGCTATGTGGCCTTCCCAGAAATCAGGCCCTGTGCTCAAACGCATTTGTACAGAATTCTGTGGACCATTGTCCACAGAAGATTATTTTCTTGTGTTGAAAGACATCCATGGCTATAATTACTAGGTAATGCCCAGTGGTGTTGAACCAGGGATTTTATCTGATTGCCATCTGGAGTTGGGAACTTGGGAAGGAATTTTTTCCCTTTTGGGGCTAATTGGACCAGCCTGCTCCCTCACATATCCCTGTTGATCCAGAGGATATCAAGAAACCCTTACAAGGCATTTGTAAGGGGTTTTTTTATTTCCTCTGGATCAACAGGGATATGTGAGGGAGCAGGCTGGCATTGTACTTTGTTTTCTGGTTGAACTAATATAAACATCTCTCTCTTTAAAAAAAAACAAAAAGAGAAATATAGTCATATTACTTACGTGAATTCTGAAGAAGACCATCCGCGGCGAGCCCCCAGCTGAAAGGAGTGGTTACTATTAACTTCAGGCTACGGCCTAGTCAGATTTCAGATGCTTCAGATTACTTAAGTCCCTGGCGCCAGGAGGACATAAAGGGGTTAACAAAACACACACACACACAAGATGTGAGCACACAATGGGCCTGATACACAAAGCGGTGCAAACTTTTTCGCGGACTTTTGCGCGCGCAAAGTGCAGCGATTCGCGCGACCGTGGACTTTTGCGCGCGCAATTTGACGCAATTTACGTGAATCGCGGCAAATTGCGCGCGCAAAAGTCCGCGATCGCGTGAATCGCGGCACCTTGCGCGCGCAAAAGTCCGCAAAAAAGTTTGCACCGCTTTGTGAATCAGGCCCAATATCTTAGCTTTTTACTTCAATATCTTCCTTATATGCTGCTGAATACAGGGTTTGCTCATGCGCAGTATATCACCATAATTTACAGAAAGTCATGTGATTTACAAGAAATAACACAGTTCAATGATCACGGGGAAAACATGTTATTTATGACCATACAGATGTCCTTATTGGGGACACTTAGGGGATTTGCCCAGCACGAAGAATTTGACTATTCTTGGTTTCATACAGCCAGTCTTTCCTGCACAGATGTGAGAGATGTGAGGCTGGTTGTTCTGACACTCTAATATCACACTGACTTGTATATGAAATTGATCTATATACTAATATATATATTTCTTGTGGAGGTTGGGGACCTTCTGTGCTGCGTGCATGCTTTGCATAGAATTGCATAAAAAATTTGGTTTGTGCTGCTTACCCCTTGGTATTTATATATATATATATACATATATACCTACATATCCTTTCAGACGTATGTCTGTTTTCAACCCAAATAACTATGTAACTATTGTGTAGATGTCTCTCTCATGGTTATCTTCCTACCTCTCTGGAAGGTCCTTTTACAGTCTCCTACTCAGATCAGATCTCTTCTCCTCATGCTTTGTCTGTCGGGGTTCCCCAAGGCTCTGTTCTTAGCCCCCCTCCTCTTTTCCATCTACATGCACACGGTCTTGGTGACTTAATCAACTCATTCGGGTTTCAATACCACCAATTAACCAGAGGATCCAGTTCAAACTCTTAACCCTAACCTACAAAGCTCTCCACAATCTCTATCCCCAATACATATCCTCACTAATTTCCAGATACAAATGCACTCGCAATCTCAGATCTGCACACGATCTTCTGTTGTCCTCCTCGAGAATTACCTCCTCACATTCACGTTTACAAGACTTCGCACGCGCTTCACCCCTCCTCTGGAATGCCCTCCCACAATACATCCGTCACTCGCCAACCTTTGCTACCTTTAAACTCTCTCTAAAAACTCATTTGTTCCGACAAGCATATGCACTAACTTAGGCCACTTCCCTTTGTCCTAAGGCCAAATTGCACTCCTACTAGGTATCCTAAAACACATCGCCTCTATATGTTTGTTGTATACTACCCCTCCTCTTGTTTCCCTTTAGATTGTAAGCTCACAAGGCCAGGGCTCTCTTCCCCTTTTGTGTCTTAAAAATTATTATACATTTTATTAATCATGTTACTTTTATCACTGTCACTAGCTGATGACCCGGCATTGCCCGGGTATGTATTTGGCTGGTGTTGGCTCTATCCACTTTTCCTAACCCTAACACACAATTACGCAATGACCAAGTTTGTGAGCTTCGGGGTCTTTGGCATCAATAATTTTGTATACTCCCATAGAAATCAAACAAATCAGATAGGCTGTTTGTGACTCCGCCCCTCTCCAGCATTTGAACCCCAGTCAACCAATGGCCAACTGTAGAATGGTTTGAGACATCTGCTATTGATAGTGTAAAAATGGCAGCAATTCAGATATTCCCCTTGAAAATCAACAAATGCATTTTGATTGGCTATTATAGGCTCCACCCACTTCCCTGAATTTTAATCAGTCACCCAGTGATCATCTGGGCAAAGTTTGAGAACCCTGCCAATAACAGTGTAAGAATGGTTGCAGTTTATATTTTCCCAGTAAAAAATGTTTTTGGCTCTGCCCACTTTTTTGTAACCTGGACACAGTCACTCAATTACCAATTTTGCGAGCTTTGGGGCCCTTGACATCAATAATTTGTATTTTCCCAGTGAAATGAAACAAATCTAATTGGCTGTGGCTCCGCCCCTTTTCTGAATTTGAACCCCAGTGTCCCAATGACAAACTGTACCAGGTTTGAGGCTTGTGCCATTAACAGTGCAAGAATGGCAGCAATTTCAATATTCACCTTGAAAAACAAAAGGTGAATTTTGATTAGCTTTTTTAGGCTCAACCCACTTTCCTGAATATTAATCCCAGTCACCCAGTAACCAACTGTGTAAAGTTTGAGAACCCTGCCATTAACAGTGTAAGGATGGCTGCCGTTTACATTTTCCCAGGGAAATCCATTTTTGACTCCTCCCACTTTTTGTAATCTTGACACACAATGACCAAGTTTTGAGCTTTCGGGTTCCTGGCATCAAAATGGTGTGAATGGAAGCATTTTATCCAGCAAAGAAATCTGGCTGTTTGTGGCTCCGCCCCTTTAGTGAATTTGAACCCCAGTCACGTAATGACCGACTGTAGCAGGTTTGAGGCCTCTGCCATTAACAGTGTAAGAATGGCAGCAGTTTCAATATTTCCCTTGAAAATCAAACGTGACACAGTTGGTTATCCAGTGACCAACTGTGTCACGTTTGAGAACCCTGGCAATAACAGAATGGCTGAAATCAATCTAACAAATCTGATTGGCTGTTTATGGCTCCACCCCCTTTAGTGAATTTGGACCCCAGTCACCCAATGACTGTTTTAGGTTTGAGGCCATTAACAGTGTAAGAACGGTACAATGTAAATATTCCCCTTGAAAATCAATAGATGAATTTTGATTGGCTGTTGTAGGCTCCACCCACATTTCTGAATATCAATCCCAGTCACCCAGTGACCAACTGTTTGAGAACCCTGCCATTAACAGTGTAAGAATGGCTGCAGTTTACATTTTCCTATGTAAAAAGTTTGTTGTTTTGGCTCCGCCCACTATTTCTAACCTTAGCATACAGTCACTCAGTGACCAAGTTTATGAGCTCTGGGGTCCTTGGCATCAATAAGTTGCAATTTCCCACTTAAATTAAATCTGGCTGTTTGTGGCCTGCCCCCTTTTCAGAATTTAAACCCCAGTCCCCCAGTGACTGACTGTACCAGAATTGAGGCATCTGCAATTAAGAGTGTATGAATGGCAGCAGTTTAAATATTCCCCTTGAAAGTCAATCAATCCCAGTCACCCAGTCGTCAACTGTGCTAAGTTTGAGAACCCAGCCATTAACAGTGTAATAATGGTTGCAGTTTATAATGTCCCATGTATAAAATGTAGTTGTTGGCACCGCCCACCTTTTCTAATCTTGACATACAATCAGTCAATTACTAAGTTTATGAGCTTTGGGGTCCTGGGTATCAATTTGTATATTCCCATTGAAATTAAACAAATCTGATTGGCTGTTTGCGGTTCTGCCCCCTTTCTGTATTTGAACCCCCAGTTACCCAGTGACCAACTGTACCAGGTTTGAGGCATCTGCTATTAACAGTGTAAGAATGGCAGCAATTTAAATATTCCCCTTGAAAATCAACAAGTGAATTTTGATTGGCTGTTGCAGGCTCCACCCATTTTCCTGAATATTAATTCCAGTCACCCAGTGACCAACTGTGCAAAGTTTGGGAACATTTATTTTTATTTTTTTATTTACTGTATTTATAAAGCGCCAACATATTACGCAGTGCTGGACATTAGTTTAGGTTACAGACAATATTTAGGGGTGACAATACAGCAATATGACAATACAGGAATACAAGAAAGACCAGATCACACAGCACAGTATGAGTACAAGGTAATGCTTAGTCACTGGAGGGGAGCATGGAGGTCACACAGCACAGTATGAGTACAAGGTAACGCTTAGTCACTGGATGGAGCATGGAGATCACACAGCACAGTATGAGTACAAGGTAATGCTTAGTCACTGGATGGAGCATGGAGATCACACAGCACAGTATGAGTACAAGGTAATGCTTAGTCACTGGATGGAGCATGGAGATCACACAGCACAGTATGAGTACAAGGTAATGCTTAGTCACTGGATGGAGCATGGAGATCACACAGCACAGTATGAGTACAAGGTAATGCTTAGTCAGTCACTGGATGGAGCATGGAGATCACACAGCACAGTATGGGTACAAGGTAATGCTTAGTCACTGGATGGAGCATGGAGATCACACAGCACAGTATGAGTACAAGGTAATGCTTAGTCACTGGATGGAGCATGGAGATCACACAGCACAGTATGAGTACAAGGTAATGCTTAGTCACTGGATGGGAGCATGGAGATCACACAGCACAGTATGAGTACAAGGTAATGCTTAGTCACTGGAGGGGAGCATGGAGATCACACAGCACAGTATGAGTACAAGGTAATGCTTAGTCAGTTACTGGAGGGGAGCATGGAGATCACACAGCACAGTATGAGTACAAGGTAATGCTTAGTCACTGGAGGGGAGCATCTAGATCACACAGCACAGTATGAGTACAAGGTAATGCTTAGTCACTGGAGGGGAGCATGGAGATCACACAGCACAGTATGAGTACAAGGTAATGCTTAGTCACTGGAGGGGAGCATGGAGATCACACAGCACAGTATGAGTACAAGGTAATGCTTAGTCACTGGATGGAGCATGGAGATCACACAGCACAGTATGAGTACAAGGTAATGCTTAGTCACTGGATGGAGCATGGAGATCACACAGCACAGTATGAGTACAAGGTAATGCTTAGTCACTGGAGGGGAGCATGGAGATCACACAGCACAGTATGAGTACAAGGTAATGCTTAGTCACTGGATGGGAGCATGGAGATCACACAGCACAGTATGAGTACAAGGTAATGCTTAGTCACTGGATGGAGCATGGAGATCACACAGCACAGTATGAGTACAAGGTAATGCTTAGTCAGTCACTGGAGGGGAGCATGGAGATTAGGCAAGTTAGGTTCACTCAGATCCATAGGATGGGTGCACAGTAATGGAGGTGCATGATCAGGTAGGACACAAAAGGAGGACCACCCTGCCCAAAGGCTTACAATCTAGAGGGAGAGGTAGGGACACGAGAGGTAGGGGACCAGAGTTCAGCTGTGGGCTTAGAGCACTAGTGAGGGGTGGTAGGCCAGAGTGAAAAGGTGAGTTTTGAGGGCCTTCTTGAAGGTGTTGAAGGAGGGGGCTGCCCTAATGGGTGGAGGTAGGGAGTTCCATAGTGTTGGAGCAGCTCTTGAGAAGTCCTGAAGGCGTGCATGGGACTGGGTGATGTGGGGGGCGGTTAGGCGAAGTTCATTGGAAGAACGGAGTGAGCGGCTGGTGTGTACCTCTGAGTAAGATCGGAAATGTAGGTTGGACAGGTTTTGTGGACAGATTTGTAGGTCAGAGTCAGACACATTGGCCTCAATTCACTAAAGCTTATCAAACACTTTATCGAACGTTTGATAATTTACCTCATGAGTAAAATATATAATGTTATAGATGTATTGAACATTTTATCGATACAACATTGGATAAATCTATAACACCTTAGTGAATTCAAAATTAGATTTTACTCATGAGGTCAATTATCAAACGTTCAATAAAGTGTTTGATAAAGCTTAGTGAATTGAGGCCATTGCCATTAACAGTGTAAGAATGGCTGCAGTTTATATTTTCCCAGTTAAATTTGATTTTGACTCGGCCCACTTTTTCAACCTTGACACACAGTCACTCAATGACCAAGTTTGTGAGCTTTCAGGTAGTGTTGGGCGAACATCTAGATGTTCGGGTTCGGGCCGAACAGGCCGAACATGGCCGCGATGTTCGGGTGTTCGACCCGAACTCCGAACATAATGGAAGTCAATGGGGACCCGAACTTTTGTGCTTTGTAAAGCCTCCTTATATGCTACATACCCCAAATTTACAGGGTATGTGCACCTTGGGAGTGGGTACAAGAGGAAAAAAAAATTTAGCAAAAAGAGCTTATAGTTTTTGAGAAAATCGATTTTAAAGTTTCAAAGGGAAAACTGTCTTTTAAATGCGGGAAATGTCTGTTTTCTTTGCACAGGTAACATGCTTTTTGTCGGCATGCAGTCATAAATGTAATACATATAAGAGGTTCCAGGAAAAGGGACCGGTAATGCTAACCCAGCAGCAGCACACGTGATGGAACAGGAGGAGGGTGGCGCAGGAGGAGAAGGCCACGCTTTGAGACACAACAACCCAGGCCTTGCATGAGGACAAGAAGCGTGCGGATAGCATGCTTTGTACCACCATGCAGTCATAAATGTAATAAAGATAAGTGGTTCAATAAACAGGGACCACGCGGCAACGCTAACCCAGCAGCAGCACACGTGATGGAACAGGAGGAGGCGCAGGAGGAGAAGGCCACGCTTTGTGAGACACAACAACCCAGGCCTTGCATGAGGACAAAAAGCGTGCGGATAGCATGCTTTGTACCGCCATGTAGTCATAAATGTAATAAAGATAAGAGGTTCAATAAACAGGGACCACGCGGCAACGCTAACCCAGCAGCAGCAGCAGCAGCAGCACACGTGATGGAACAGGAGGAGGCGCAGGAGGAGAAGGCCACGCTTTGTGAGACACAACAACCCAGGCCTTGCATGAGGACAAAAAGCGTGCGGATAGCATGCTTTGTACCGCCATGTAGTCATAAATGTAATAAAGATAAGAGGTTCAATAAACAGTGACCACGCGGCAACGGTAACCCAGCAGCAGCAGCAGCACACGTGATGGAACAGGAGGAGGCGCAGGAGGAGAAGGCCACGCTTTGTGAGACACAACAACCCAGGCCTTGCATGAGGACAAAAAGCGTGCGGATAGCATGCTTTGTACCGCCATGTAGTCATAAATGTAATAAAGATAAGAGGTTCAATAAACAGGGACCACGCGGCAACGGTAACCCAGCAGCAGCAGCAGCAGCAGCAGCACACGTGATGGAACAGGAGGAGGCGCAGGAGGAGAAGGCCACGCTTTGTGAGACACAACAACCCAGGCCTTGCATGAGGACAAAAAGCGTGCGGATAGCATGCTTTGTACCGCCATGTAGTCATAAATGTAATAAAGATAAGAGGTTCAATAAACAGGGACCACGCGGCAACGGTAACCCAGCAGCAGCAGCAGCAGCAGCAGCACACGTGATGGAACAGGAGGAGGCGCAGGAGGAGAAGGCCACGCTTTGTGAGACACAACAACCCAGGCCTTGCATGAGGACAAAAAGCGTGCGGATAGCATGCTTTGTACCGCCATGTAGTCATAAATGTAATAAAGATAAGAGGTTCAATAAACAGGGACCACGCGGCAACGGTAACCCAGCAGCAGCAGCAGCAGCACACGTGATGGAACAGGAGGAGGCGCAGGAGGAGAAGGCCACGCTTTGTGAGACACAACAACCCAGGCCTTGCATGAGGACAAAAAGCGTGCGGATAGCATGCTTTGTACCGCCATGTAGTCATAAATGTAATAAAGATAAGAGGTTCAATAAACAGGGACCACGCGGCAACGGTAACCCAGCAGCAGCAGCAGCACACGTGATGGAACAGGAGGAGGCGCAGGAGGAGAAGGCCACGCTTTGTGAGACACAACAACCCAGGCCTTGCATGAGGACAAAAAGCGTGCGGATATAGCAGCAATGCTTTTTGCCGCCATGCAGTCATAAATGTAATACAGATGAGAGGTTCAATAAACAGGGACCGGAAACGCTAAACCATCCCAGATGTTCATCGGTCATGTTACTTGGTTGGGGTCCAGGAGTGTTGCGTAGTCGTTTCCAATCCAGGATTGATTCATTTTAATTTGAGTCAGACGGTCTGCATTTTCTGTGGAGAGGCGGATACGCCGATCTGTGATGATGCCTCCGGCAGCACTGAAACAGCGTTCCGACATAACGCTGGCTGCCGGGCAAGCCAGCACCTCTATTGCGTACATTGCCAGTTCGTGCCAGGTGTCTAGCTTCATGCCCGGTTTCAGGTCCAGCGGTGCCAGCCACAAATCCGTCTGTTCCTTTATTCCCCTCCAAATTTCCTCCCCTGTGTGCTGCTTATCCCCAAGGCAGATCAGCTTCAGCAACGCTTGCTGACGCATGCCAACAGCTGTGCTGCACTGCTTCCACGATCCTACTGCTGCTGGTGCTGGGTTAGCATTTCCGGATGAGGTACAGCTTTGAGATGCGTTGGAGGAGAAGGAGTCAGAGAGGTAGGTGCTGCTGTTGTTATCCAGCTGTTTGCGGCGTGGGCAACACCCGCGCCGTAGCAGGTGAGGAATCGCTGCCAGGCTCCACAAGGTTCACCCAGTGCGCGGTAAGGGAGATGTATCGACCCTGGCCGAACGCACTCGTCCAGGTGTCAGTGGTGAGGTGAACCTTGCAGGCAACGGCATTCTTCAAGCTTCGGGTTATTTAGCTGACCACGTGCTCATGCAACTCAGGCACTGCAGAGCGCGCAAAGTGGTAGCGGCTGGGAACCACGTAACGTGGGATGGCCACTGACATCATGCCCTTGAAGCTGTTTGTCTCCACCACTCGATATGGCAGCATTTCGCAGGCCAGAAGCTTGGCTATGCTGGCTGGCTGTTACTGCCACGGCCCGGGGGTCATTTGCTGGCAATTTCCTCTTGTGCTCAAACATCTCAGAAACAGACAACTCAACCGTAGCGCTGCACACCGAAGGGCTGTTGGTTGTTGTGTTTGATGAACACTGGGAGACCTCAAGAGCACTAGTCCGGAAAGTGACAGTGTCAGCATCGTCTGATGTTTGTGAATGTTGTGAACCACGCAATGGCTGGGCTACTGCTGCTGCTGAGGCGGGTCTGGTGGTGAGTCTGGTGAACCCAAGGGAGGCAGTGTTGCTGGTGGTACCCTGTCCTGCCGCGTTTGCCCACAGAGTGGGATGTTTGGATAGAATGTGGCGGCTCATGCTGGTGGTGGAGAGGTTGTTAATACTTTTCCCCCTGCTCAGGCGGGTCTTGCACACCTTGCAAATCGCCATGGTAACATCCTCAGTGCAGTCTTCAAAGAAAGCCCAGACTTTAACTGGCTGAGGACTCGGACCTCGTGCGTGATGTGCTGGTGCTGCTTAACCCACTGCTGGACGCTTGAGAGGTCATCCAAGTAATTATCTGGTCCTGTTCTTTTGGATCTGTGAGGGTTGTTGTCCTGGACAACATGGGCAGTATTGAGTGGGTTTTCTTGGGTGCTCCCCTGTGGCCTGTACGTGAACCGTCAGGGGAAACACCTCTTCCCTTGCCCCTCCCTCTTTCACCGGATTTCTTCCTCATTTCACTTATCCTTAAAGTACACGCTGACTGGCAGCAGTACAGTGGCAGTACAGAAATGCTATACAGTGGTGGGTGAGCGGTGTACCACTATTGTCAGCAGTGACACAGAGCACAATGCTATACAGTGGCGGGTGAGCGGTGTACTACTGTTCCCAGCAGACACAGAGTGGAAGTAAACACAATGCTATATAGTGTGGCTGAGCCGTGTACACAGAGTGGCATTAAACACAATGCTATATAGTCTGCTATATAGTCACCCCGAACAGGGTGATGTTCTGCAGAACCCGAACAGTGGCAAACACTGTTCGCCCAACACTACTGGGAGGGAACGCAGATTTTAGTACCTAAACACACGATACAACATGTTTTCCGGGGTCGGACTCTGAGGCACATACAGATGGTCCCGATCATCATCCTCATCATACAACTCTTCTCCTGAGTCTGACCCACCCACCACCTCTGCCACCCCAACATCCCCAGACACAGACCCCTCATCGTCCTCAACATTAACTTGGGATGCTGGCCTGAGCCAGACCTCCTCCTCCACATCAGGCCCCATCATCTCCTCAATGGCAGCCCTCATTAATCGCTCTGGCGACGGACTGATGGACACAACGTTCTCCTCCGGGGAGGGCTGCTGCTGACCACTGGCTGCTGGGGTGGATGTTATAGCTTGCGTGGGGCGTTGGCTGTTGCTGTTGTTGGGAGTGCTGCTCACAGCGGAGGTCTCTGGGGAACTCATGTTGAGCTCATATAGTGGTTGACGGTGAGTGGAGTATTACTGATCCCAGCAATATACACACTGACTGGCAGAGTACGCAATGCTATATAGTGTGGCTGAGCGGTGTACACAGAGTGGCAGTAAACACAATGCTATATAGTCTGGCTGAGCGAGCGGTGTACTACTGTTCCCAGCAGAATCAGAGTGGCAGTAAACAATGGTATATAGTCTGGCTGAGCGGTGTACATAGAGTGTCAGTAAACAATGGTATATAGTCTGGCTGAGCGAGCGGTGTACTACTGTTCCCAGCAGAATCAGAGTGGCAGTAAACAATGGTATATAGTCTGGCTGAGCGGTGTACACAGAGTGTCAGTAAACAATGGTATATAGTGTGGCTGAGTGGTGTACACAGAGTGTCAGTAAACAATGGTATATAGTCTGGCTGAGCGGTGTACACAGAGTGGCAGTAAACACAATGCTATATACTCTGGCTGAGCGAGCGGTGTACTACTGTTCCCAGCAGACACAGAACAGTAAACAGAATGCTATATAGTGTGGCTGAGCGAGCGGTGTACCACTATTCCCAGCAGACACAGAACAGTGAACAGAATGCTATATAGTGTGGCTGAGCGAGCGGTGTACCACTATTCCCAGCAGACACAGAACAGTAAACAGAATGCTATATAGTGTGGCTGAGCGAGCGGTGTACCACTATTCCAAGCAGACACAGAACAGTGAACAGAATGCTATATAGTGTGGCTGAGCGAGCGGTGTACCACTATTCCCAGCAGACACAGAGTGGCAGTAAACAGAATGCTATATAGTGTGGCTGAGCGAGGTACACAGAGTGGCAGTAAACAGAATGCTATATAGTGTGGCTGAGCGAGCGGTGTACCACTATTCCCAGCAGACACAGAACAGTGAACAGAATGCTATATAGTGTGGCTGAGCGAGCGGTGTACCACTATTCCCAGCAGACACAGAACAGTGAACAGAATGCTATATAGTGTGGATGAGCGAGCGGTGTACCACTATTCCCAGCAGACACAGAACAGTAAACAGAATGCTATATAGTGTGGCTGAGCGAGCGGTGTACCACTATTCCCAGCAGACACAGAACAGTGAACAGAATGCTATATAGTGTGGCTGAGCGAGCGGTGTACCACTATTCCCAGCAGACACAGAACAGTGAACAGAATGCTATATAGTGTGGCTGAGCGAGCGGTGTACTACTGTTCCCAGCAGACACAGAACAGTACACAGAATGCTATATAGTGTGGCTGAACGAGCGGTGTACTACTGTTCCCAGCAGACACAGAACAGTACACAGAATGCTATATAGTGTGGCTGAACGAGCGGTGTACCACTATTCCAAGCAGACACAGAACAGTGAACAGAATGCTATATAGTGTGGCTGAGCGAGCGGTGTACCACTATTCCCAGCAGACACAGAGTGGCAGTAAACAGAATGCTATATAGTGTGGCTGAGCGAGGTACACAGAGTGGCAGTAAACAGAATGCTATATAGTGTGGCTGTGCAAGCGGTGTACTACTATTCCCAGCAGACACAGAGTGGCAGTAAACAGAATGCTATATAGTGTGGCTGAGCGAGGTACACAGAGTGGCAGTAAACAGAATGCTGAGCGAGCGGTGTACTACTATTCCCAGCAGCGACACACAATGACTGGGGGGGACCCTGGCTAGCGTGGCTGGAGCGCGAACTACCCTGCCTGCCTACCCAAAGCTAAACCCACAGACAAATGGCGGAGATATGACGTGGTTCGGGTATTTATTTACCCGAACCACGTGACAGTTCGGCCAATCAGAGCGCGTTCGGGTCCGAACCACGTGACCCGTTCGGCCAATCACAGCGCTAGCCGAACGTTCGGGGAACGTTCGGCCATGCGCTCTTAGTTCGGCCATATGGCCGAACGGTTTGGCCGAGCACCGTCAGGTGTTCGGCCGAACTCGAACATCACCCGAACAGGGTGATGTTCTGCAGAACCCGAACAGTGGCGAACACTGTTCGCCCAACACTACTTTCAGGTTACTGGCATCAAAAAATGTGTGAATGGAAGCAGTTTATCCACCAAGAAAATCTGATTGGCTGTTTGTGGCCCCGCCCCTTTAGTGAATTTGGACCCCATTCACCCAATGACCGACTGTGGCAAGTTTGAAGCCTCTGCCATTAACAGTGTAAGAATGGCTGCAGTTTAAATATTCCCCTTGAAAATAAATAGGTGAATTTTGATTGGCTATTGTAGACTCCACCCACTTTCCTGAATCTTAATTTTATTCACCCAGTGACCAAGTGTGCCAAGTTTGAAAACCCTGCGATTAACAGTCTAAGAATGGCTGCAGTTTACATTTTCCCATTTAAAATAATTGGCAGAAATTTGATTGGATTTTATGCTCCGCCCACTTTTCCTGGATTTGTATTCTCGGTCACCAAGTGACCAACTGTGCCAAGTGTGGGGACTCTGGCTTGTTTACTGTGAGAATGGCAGCCTTTTACATTTTTTCCATTGACATGAATGGGTGAAATCTGATGGGGTGTTTGTAGCGCCGCCCACGTGTGCAGGGGGGACGCGAGACCCCCAGAACATATCATCCCAGGTAGTAAGGGATCCGTATACCAAGTTTCGTTCAAATCGGTCAAGCCGTTTTTAAATGTTCGAGACGCACACACACACACACATACATCCGATTTTATATATATAGCTTATATAGCGCTGACATCTATTGCAGCGCTGTACAGAGTATATTGTCTTGTCTGTCCTTCAAAGGGGCTCATAATCTAATCCCTTCCATAGTCCTATGTCTATGTGTGTATCGTGTAGTGTATGTATCGCAGTCTGGGGCCAGATTTAGGGGGAATCCAATTAACTTATCTGTATGTTTTTGGGTTGTGAGAGGAAACCAGAGTGACTGTAGGAAACCCACACAGACACAGGGAGAACATACAAACTCCTTGCAGATGTTAACCTGGCTGGGAATCAAACTGGGGACCCAGCGCTGCAAGGCGAGAGCACTAAACACTACACCATATCTTAAAGGGAACCCACAGTGAGAGGGATATTGAGGCTGCCATATTTATTTCCTTTTAAGCAATACTAGTTGCCTGTCCATCCTGCTGATCCTCTGCCTCTAAAAATGTTAGCCATAGCCCCTGAACAAGCATGCAGCAGATCAGGTGTTTCTGGCATTATTGTCAGATCTGATGAAGATTAGCTGCATGCTTGTTTCTGGTGTGATTAAGACACTACTGCAGCCAAATAGACCAGCAGGACTGCCAGGCAACTGATATTGCTTAAAAGGAAATAAATATGGAAGCCTCCATATACTTCTCACTTCAGGTTCCCTTTAACCACTTGAGGACCGCCCCCAGCCGATGGGCGGCGGCAAAGTCCGGGCCCAAACGACCGCAATACGCCCATCGGCGGGGACGGCTGCGGGAGTGGCTATGCGGCGATCGCGTCATTCGTGACGCGATCAGCCGCCGGGGACTGGCTCCGCCCCCCGTTCGCCGTAACCCGCCGGCCGTTCGGAAGCGCCGGCGGGTTACTGGCATCCGGATCGCCGCTGCAACAGTGTATAATAGGCTTTGTAATGTATACAAAGCCTATTATACTGGCTGCCTCCTGCCCTGGTGGTCCCAGTGTCCGAGGGACCACCAGGGCAGGCTGCAGCCACCCTAGTCTGCACCCAAGCACACTGATTTCCCCCCCCCTGCCCCCTGATCGCCCACAGCACCCCTCAGACCCCCCCCTGCCCACCCCCCAGACCACTGTTTGCACCCAGTCACCCTCCTAATCACCCATCAATCACTCCCTGTCACTATCTGTCAACGCTATTTTTTTTTTAAGTCCCTAATCTGCCCCCTACTCCCTCCTGATCACCCCCCCACCCCTCAGATTCTCCCCAGACCCCCCCCAGACCCCCCTCCCCCGTGTACTGTATGCATCTATCCCCCCTGATCACCTGTCAATCACCTGTCAATCACCTGTCAATCACCCGTCAATCACCCCCTGTCACTGCCACCCATCAATCAGCCCCTGATCTGCCCCTTGCGGGCAATCTGATCACCCCCCCACACCAATAGATCGCCCGCAGATCCGACATCAGATCACCTCCCAAATCCATTGTTTACATCTATTCTCTCCTCTAAACACCCACTAATTACCCATCAATCACCCCCTATCACCACCTGTCACTGTTACCCATCAGATTAGACCCTAATCTGCCCCTTGCGGGCACCCAATCACCTGCCCACACGCTCAGATTGCCCTCAGACCCCCCCCTTATCAATTCGCCCGTGCAATATTTACATCTGTTATTCCGGGTAATAACCCACTGATCACCTGTCAATCACCCATCAATCACCCCCTGTCACTGCCACCCATCAATCATCCCCTGTCACTGCCACCCATCAATCAGCCCCTAACCTGCCCCTTGCGGGCAATCTGATCACCCACCCACACCAATAGATCGCCCGCAGATCCGACATCAGATCACCTCCCAAATCCATTGTTTACATCTATTCTCTCCTCTAAACACCCACTAATTACCCATCAATCACCCCCTATCACCACCTGTCACTGTTACCCATCAGATTAGACCCTAATCTGCCCCTTGCAGGCACCCAATCACCCGCCCACACGCTCAGATTGCCCTCAGACCCCCCCCCCCCCCTTATCAATTTGCCCGTGCAATATTTACATCTGTTATTCCGGGTAATAACCCACTGATCACCTGTCAATCACCCATCAATCACCCCCTGTCACTGCCACCCATCAATCACCCCCTGTCACTGCCACCCATCAATCAGCCCCTAACCTGCCCCTTGCGGGCAATCTGATCACCCACCCACACCAATAGATCGCCCGCAGATCCGACATCAGATCACCTCCCAAATCCATTGTTTACATCTATTCTCTCCTCTAAACACCCACTAATTACCCATCAATCACCCCCTATCACCACCTGTCACTGTTACCCATCAGATTAGACCCTAATCTGCCCCTTGCGGGCACCCAATCACCCGCCCACACCTCAGAACGCCCTCAGACCCCAGCCCTGATCACCTCGCCAGTGCATTGCTTGCATCTATTTCCCCCCTCTAATCACACCTTGAGACACCCATCAATCACCTCCTGTCACCCCCTAGCACACCTACCCATCAGATCAGGCCCTAATTTGCCCCGTGTGGGCTCCTGATCACTCGGCCAAACCCTCAGATCCCCCTCAGACCCCCTTCCGATCACCTCCCCAGCGCATTGATTGCATCTATTTTCCCCTCTAACCGCCCCCTGAGACACCCATCAATCACCTCCTGTCACCCCCCTAGCACTCCTATCCATCAGATCAGGCCCAATACATCCTGTCATCTAAGAGGCCACCCTGCTTATGACCGATTCCACAAAATTTGCCCCCTCATAGACCACCTGTCATCAAAATTTGCAGATGCTTATACCCCTGAACAGTCATTTTGAGAAATTTGGTTTCCAGACTACTCACAGTTTTGGGCCCGTAAAATGCCAGGGCAGTATAGGAACCCCACAAGTGACCCCATTTTAGAAAGAAGACACCCCAAGGTATTCTGTTAGGTGTATGATGAGTTCATAGAATATTTTATTTTTTGTCAAAAGTTAGCGGAAATTGGATTGTTATTGTTTTTTTCACAAAGTGTCATTTTTCACTAACTTGTGAGAAAAAATAAAATCTTCTATGAACTCACCATACCCCTAACGGAATACCTTGGGGTGTCTTCTTTCTAAAATGGGGTCACTTGTGGGGTTCCTATACTGCCCTGGCATTTTAGGGGCCCTAAACCGTGAGGAGTAGTCTAGAAAACAAATGCCTCAAAATGACCTGTGAATAGGACGTTGGGCCCCTTAGCGCACCTAGGCTGCAAAAAAGTGTCACACATGTGGTATCGCCATACTCAGGAGAAGTAGTATAATGTGTTTTGTGGTGTATTTTTACACATACCCATGCTGGGTGGGAGAAATCTCTCTGTAAATGGACAATTGTGTGTAAAACAAATAAAAAAATGTGTCATTTACAGAGATATTTCTCCCACCCAGCATGGTTATATGTAAAAATACACCACAAAACACATTATACTACTTCTTCTGAGTACGGCGATACCACATGTGTGACACTTTTTTGCAGCCTAACTGTGCTAAGGGGCCCAAAGTCCAATGAGTACCTTTAGGATTTCACAGGTCATTTTGAGACATTTGGGTTCAAGACTACTCCTCACGGTTTAGGGCCCCTAAAATGCCAGGGCAGTATAGGAACCCCACAAGTGACCCCATTTTAGAAAGAAGACACCCCAAGGTATTCTTTTAGGTGTATGATGAGTTCATAGAAGATTTTATTTTTTGTCACAAGTTAGCGGAAATTGATATGTATTGTTTTTTTTTTCACAAAGTGTCATTTTCCGCTAACTTGTGACAAAAAAAAAATCTTCTATGAACTCACCATACTCCTAACAGAATACCTTGGGGTGTCTTCTTTCTAAAATGGGGTCACTTGTGGGGTTCCTATACTGCCCTGGCATTTTAGGGGCCCTAAACCGTGAGGAGTAGTCTAGAATCCAAATGCCTCAAAATGACCTGTGAATAGGACGTTAGGCCCCTTAGCGCACCTAGGTTGCAAAAAAGTGTCACACATGTGGTATCGCCGTACTCAGAAGAAGTAGTATAATGTGTTTTGGGGTGTATTTTTATACATACCCATGCTGGGTGGGAGAAATCTCTCTGTAAATGGACAATTGTGTGTAAAAAAAATCAAATAATTGTCATTTACAGAGATATTTCTCCCACCCAGCATGGGTATGTGTAAAAATACACCCCAAAACACATTATACTACTTCTCCTGAGTACGGCGGTACCACATGTGTGGCACTTTTTTGCACCCTAAGTGCGCTAAGGGGCCCAAAGTCCAATGAGTACCTTTAGGATTTCACAGGTCATTTTGCCACATTTGGTTTCAAGACTACTCCTCACGGTTTAGGGCCCCTAAAATGCCAGGGCAGTATAGGAACCCCACAAATGACTCCATTTTAGAAAGAAGACACCCCAAGGTATTCCGTTAGGAGAATGGCGAGTTCATAGAAGATTTTATTTTTTGTCACAAGTTAGCGGAAAATGACACTTTGTGAAAAAAAACAATTAAAATCAATTTCCGCTAACTTGTGACAAAAAAAAAAATCTTCTATGAACTCACCATACATCTAACGGAATACCTTGGGGTGTCTTCTTTCTAAAATGGGGTAATTTGTGGGGTTCCTATACTGTCCTGGCATTTTAGGGGCCCTAAACCGTGAGGAGTAGTCTTGAAATGAAATTTCTCAAAATGACCTGTGAAATCCTAAAGGTACTCATTGGACTTTGGGCCCCTTAGCGCAGTTAGGGTGCAAAAAAGTGCCACACATGTGGTATCGCCGTACTCAGGAGAAGTAGTATAATGTGTTTTGGGGTGTATTTTTCCACATACCCATGCTGAGTGGGAGAAATATCTCTATAAATAGACAATTGTGTGTAAAAAAAATAAAAAAATTGTCATTTACGGAGATATTTCTCCCACCCAGCATGTGTATGTGTAAAAATACACCCCAAAACACATTATACTACTTTTCCTGAGTACGGCAATACCACATGTGTGGCACTTTTTTGCGGCCTAACTGCGCTAAGGGGCCCAAAGTCCAATGAGCATCTTTAGGCTTTACAGGGGTGCTTACAATTAGGCACCCCCCAAATGCCAGGACAGTAAACACACCCCACAAATGACCCCATTCTGGAAAGTAGACACTTCAAGGTATTCAGAGAGGAGCATAGTGAGTCCGTGGCAGATTTCATTTTTTTTTTGTCGCAAGTTAGAAGAAATGGAAACTTTTTTTTTTTTTTTTTTTTTGTCACAAACTGTCATTTTCCGCTAACTTGTGACAAAAAATAAAATCTTCTATGAACTCACCATGCCTCTCACTGAATACTTTGGGATGTCTTCTTTCCAAAATGGGGTCATTTGGGGGGTATTTGTACTATCCTGGAATTTTAGCCCCTCATGAAACATGACAGGTGCGCAGAAAAGTCAGAGATGCTTGAAAATGGGAAAATTCACTTTTGGCACCATAGTTTGTAAACGCTATAACTTTTACCCAATCCAATAAATATACACTGAATGGTTTTTTTTTTATCAAAGACATGTAGCAGAATAACTTTCGCGCTCAAATGTATAGGAAATTTTACTTTATTTGAAAAATGTCAGCACAGAAAGTTAAAAAAGTCATTTTTTTGACAAAATTCATGTCTTTTTTGATGAATATAATAAAAAGTAAAACTCGCAGCAGCAATCAAATAGCATCAAAAGAAAGCTGTATTAGTGACAAGAAAAGGAGGTAAAATTCATTTAGGTGGTAGGTTGTATGACCGAGCAATAAACCGTGAAAGCTGCAGTGGTCTGAAAGGAGAAAAAGGCTCTGGTCCTTAAGGGGCGAAAAGACTGTGGTCCTGAAGTGGTTAACTAGTTAATCACTGTGGGGTTTTCCCCCTTATGAACCAGATACATTTTCACCTGTCAGCGATCCTCTCTTTTTATTTGCCAATAACTTTATCTTATCACAACAAAATTATCTCTATCTTGTTTTTTTTTTTTTAAACAATGCCAGTTGCCTGGCTTTCCTGTTGATCTTTCGTCTCTAATACTTTTAGCCATAGACCCTGAACAAGCATGCAGCAGATCAGGTACTCTGACTCAGGTTATACTGGATTAGCCATATGCTTGTTCCAGGGTTTTGACTCAGACACTACATATGCCAGAACATCAGCAGGACTGCCAGGCAACTGGCATTGTTTACAAGGAAAGAAATATGGCATTGGCAACCTCCATATCCCTCTCACCTCAAACCCGATCCGGGAGATACCCGGATAGTTGCTAATGCTGTGCGGGGTGGGCGGGGGGGTCAAGCTTACCTGTCTGACGTCTTCTTTGTCCGTCCCTGGCGCCTCCCACGATGCGCTCCAAGCGGCGGTCACGTGACTACAAACACTTCCTCCTTCCGTGTTGAAGGAGGAAGTGCTTGTAATCACGTGACGCGTGTGTAGCGCATCGTGGGAGGCGCCGAGGGACGGACGAAGAAGACGTCATACAGGTAAGATTGACCCCCCCGCCGCACAGGTTTACTGGTAGATGCCTCCCGGATCGGATTTAAGCAGCCCTGCACCTCAGTATTCAGATTCTGAGTATTCCTCCTCTGCAGTACCAGCAGTAGCCACATGATGGCAGCCACGCTCTTCAGCTCAGCGTTGGTCTCCAGCACTGCAAAAGATCAGCCGCGAATTTCGGACATCTGGTCCCTTCTGGAAAGGTTTAATATTGAGCCCTGTTTATACAAGGTATTTGCAATTCATTTAGTTTGGGGAGAAATTGTAGCTAACATGAGAACGATATACATCGTAGAGGAGCGGCTTTGTCGTGGGGTTAGGGCCCGTTTCCACTACTTAGTGATGAGAATGCGGCTACCTAGCCGCATCGCATCACTTCCACCGCCGCCGCATCACATCACTTCCGCCGCCGTCGCATCACAAAGTGTATTGGAGGAGATGGGACGCGGCTGCGGCCGGATGCGGCTGTGCGAGAATCTGCAGCATGCTGCGGCTCCTCGGATCGCTCCGCACCGCTCTGCACAACATGCACGCAGTGGAAACTCTTCCATTGCTGTGCATGTGTTTCAGGACACCTGCGGTGCGATGCGGCTGTGTATCCGCATCGCACCGCTCCTAGTGGAAACAGGCCCTTACTGAACGCTAATACAGAACCAGGAATGGATCGGTCATTATAATGGACGTCAGCGAAGTCGCAGCTCTGCAGCTCGTGTGGGGCGCAGCACTCTGAGCTCTTACCTGGCTTTCCCCCGAGCCCATATCGGTATCTCGAGCAAGGTGCATGGAAAGAGGACCTGTCATGTAGCAAATGTGACCAAACTGAGAAATGGCAGCTCACTCAATCAAAGTCAAGATTAGCATGTGAGGAGCACAAGACGGCAATAAGACTCCATTCACACTAGTATAGGTAGTGTACTCCGACAGCCCTTCCAAATAAATACCAAAACACAGAGACCACAGGAGCCCCTTATAGTGTAATCATTCACTTAGCAATAGGGGAAAATGGGGGTGTGACCGCACCAGGATACTTGGACCAGAGGGGCCCCGAGGGGCCATCTATCAACCTCAGTATTAGCTCTATAATAGTGCTATGCTGATAATGATAAATAATGTCTAAAAATTCCTTGATAAGTGGTAATCATTAACAAACAGTTCCCCTCCCCTGCTTACACCTCTCATACTGTGGATGTCCCCTCCCCCGCTTTCACCTCTCATACTGTGGATGCCCCCTCCCCTGCTTACACCTCTCATACTGTGGATGTCCCCTCCCCTGCTTACACCTCTCATACTGTCGCTGTCCCCTCCCCTGCTTACATCTCTCATACTATGCATGTCCCCTCCCCCGCTTACACCTCTCATACTGTGGATGCCCCCCCCCCTGCTTATACTTCTCATACTGTGGATATATACCCTCCCCTGCTTACACCTCTCATACTGTGGATATACCCTCCCCTGCTTATACCTCTCATACTGTGGATGTCCCCTCCCCTGCTTACACCTCTTATACTGTGGATATACCCTCCCCTGCTTACACCTCTCATACTGTGGATGCCCTCTCCCCTGCTTACACCTCTCATACTGTGGATGTCCCCTCCCCTGCTTACACCTCTCGTACTGTGGATGTCCCCTCCCCTGCTTACACCTCTCATACTGTGGATGTCCCCTCCCCTGCTTACACCTCTCATACTGTGGATGTCCCCTCCCCTGCTTACACCTCTCATACTGTGGATGTCCCCTCCCCGCTTACACCTCTCATACTGTGGATGTCTCCTCCCCTGCTTACACTTCTCATACTGTGGATGTCCCCTCCCCGCTTACACCTCTCATACTGTGGATGTCTCCTCCCCTGCTTACACTTCTCATACTGTGGATGTCCCCTCCCCGCTTACACCTCTCATACTGTGGATGTCCCCTCCCCTGCTTACACCTCTCATGCTGTGGATGCCCCTCCCCTGCTTACACCTCTCATACTGTGGATGTCCCCTCCCCTGCTTACACCTCTCATACTGTGGATGTCCTCTCCCCTGCTTACACCTCTCATACTCTGCATGTCCATTCCCCTGCTTACACCTCTCATACTGTGGATGTCCCCTCCCCTGCTTACACCTCTCATACTGTGGATGTCCCCTCCCCCGCTTACACCTCTCATACTGTGGATGGCCTCTCCCCTGCTTACACCTCTCATACTGTGGATGTCCCCTCCCCTGCTTACACCTCTCATACTGTCGCTGTCCCCTCCCCTGCTTACATCTCTCATACTGTGGATGTCCCCTCCCCTGCTTACACCTCTCATACTGTGAATGCCCCCTCCCCTGCTAACACCTCTCATACTGTGGATGTCCCCTCCTCTGCTTACACCTCTCATACTGTGGATGTCCCCTCCCCTGCTTATACCTCTCATACTGTGGATGTCCCCTCCTCTGCTTACACCTCTCATACTGTGCATGTCCCCTCCCCTGCTTACACCTCTCATACTGTGGATGTCCGATCCCCTGCTTACACCTCTCATACTGTGGATGTCCTTCTCTGCTTACACCTCTCATACTGTGCACGTCCCCTCCTCTGATTAAACCTCTTACACTGTGGATGTCCCTTCCCCTGCTTACACCTCTCATAGAGTGGATGTCCCCTCCTCCCCTGCTTACATCTCTCATACTGTGGATGTCCCCTCCCCTCCTAACACCTCTCATACTGTGGATGTCCCCTCCTCCCCTGCTTAGACCTCTCATACTGTGGATGTCCCCTCCCCCGCTTACACCTCTCATACTGTAGATGTCCTTGGCAGGTTTTGGTGCACCATATTAATAGCTATGATTGTAAGCTCTCAAGGGCAAGGCTCTCTCTACCTTTAGTATTTAGGACTTTGTTACACATTTATTCATATTAATTCTGTCACTGTTATTACCGATTCTGCACTTTGTACTGAGTATATATTATGTACAGATTGGTGTACACCATTCTCGGTATTATTTTGTACCCCATGTTTGTCTCTTCTGCGCTAGTGAACGGCTTGTGCTGAACACATCATCAGCATAAGCGGTCACTAGGGGGAGCAGCGCAGAAGTGAAGAGCTCTTTTATTCCTTGCGGGCTCTATGAATTAGGTAAGACACTGCTTCTATACACTTCTACTCAGGGGGGGGCAGGAGACAAGGGGGAGGGAGCGGAGGCACAGAGGGAGTGGACAAATGGAGGGGGAGGGAGTGGAGGAACAGGGGAGTGGACAAATGGAGGGGGAGGGAGCGGAGGCACAGGGGGAGTGGACAAATGGAGGGGGAGGGAGTGGAGGAACAGGGGAGTGGACAAATGGAGGGAGCGGGGGCACAGGGGGAGTGGACAAATGGAGGGGGCGGGAGTGGAGGAACAGGGGAGTGGACAAATGGAGGGGGAGAGAACGGAGGCACAGAGGGAGTGTACAAATGGAGGGGGAGGGAGCGGGGCACAGGGGGAGTGGACAAATGGAGGGGGAGGGAGCGGGGGCACAGGGGGAGTGGACAAATGGAAGGGGAGGGAGCGGGGCACAGGGGGAGTGGACAAATGGAGGGGGAGGGTGCGGGGGCACAGGGGGAGTGGACAAATGGAGGGGGAGGGAGCTGAGGCACAGGGGGAGTGGGCAAATGGAGGGGCAGGGAGCGGAGAAAGACAGAGCGGACAAATGGGGGAAAGAGAGGACACTGTGCAGGTAGTCCCCGACATAGGGGTGTGTCGGCAGTTTGTATCGGTGGGTGTTCATTACTGCCTTTGCCGTATAAGACACAGGTGTAACGATTGTGGAACTTTCTCCGTGTGCAGCGCACAACGCGTGCGCTGATACGGCGGAAATCCTCCACAAGCGTATAATTGCAGGCACCCAGCAAAAGGTGCTACGCACCCAGCAAAAGGTGCTACGCACCCGTAGAGGGAAATTCCTGTCGGCAGATGGCGCTGGGGAGTGCAGAGGAACCAATCCTCTGTACCTCCACAAATGCCAGAAAGGAATTGTACAAAGCGCAGAACGCAATCACAAGAGAAGCGATTGCGAATGAGAACGAGCAAAGGGACAGGTTGTATGTGTGTGCGCCAATCTAGTCGCCACCCCGCGACCGCGCACACACAACAGCAGATACGAAACAGAAACGCGATCGCGAGAGGTGCGATCGCCAGACGTGACACAAGGCAGATCAGAACAGAATATGAGGATAGCAAAGGCACAGCAAATCATACAATGAGGAGATGCGGAAAATAACAAATGCTAGCTAACCGCGAACACCACACTCATTCGCAACAGTGCACGCGGTTATGCGCGGTCTCCACGTGATAAGCACAATAGAGACAAGCACGCCTAACTAACCATCGACAGACAAACATGAAACAGAGGACGCGAGCGCTTGCTTAACGGTTACCTCACCGAGCCTCCAGCAAGCGATCGTAGCAGACAAGACAGACACACGAAAACAGGGACAAGCGAGAGATAGGATCCACAGCACTAGCGAAAGTGGCTAGCGCGATCCAGGAAGACAGAACAGAAGGATCCACAGCACTAGCGCGAAGCGAGTGCGATCCAGGCAGACAGAACAGAGTAGCAGACCAGAAGGATCCACAGCACTAGTAAAAGGCGAGTGCGATCCAGGAAGGCAGAACAGAAGGATCCACAGCACTAGCGAAAGGCGAGTGCGATCCAGGAAGACAGAACAGAAGGATCCACAGCACTAGCGCGAAGCGAGTGCGATCCAGGCAGACAGAACAGAGTAGCAGACCAGAAGGATCCACAGCACTAGTAAAAGGCGAGTGCGATCCAGGAAGGCAGAACAGAAGGATCCACAGCACTAGCGAAAGGCGAGTGCTATCCAGGAAGACAGAACAGAAGGATCCACAGCACTAGCGCAAGGCGAGTGCGATCCAGGTACAGAGTAGCAGGACAGAAGGATCCACAGTACTAGCGAAAAGAGGCTAGCACGATCCAGGGAAACAGAACAGAAGGATCCACAGTACTAGCGAAAAGAGGCTAGCACGATCCAGGGAAACAGATCAGAAGGGGCTACCAGCAACAACCGCTGTTCCGGTTAGCACCCAGACACACAGAACGACTTCCTATCGACCACCGCTGGGACATGACAGTCGCAACAGACGAACAAACAGATAAGCAATCCTGATGGCACTAAAGAAACTGCCTAGTGCAGTCCTCAGAATTACTCCAAGATAACTTCAACAAGAAGTAGCATGGCTGACACTCTCTAGGAGTGTTTACTACAAACCCTGAAGGAATGACCAGCGAAGCATTGTGGGAAACACATAGTACTTATAGTACACGCCTCCAATGAATGTGGCCAGGCAATTTGCACGACAACGTATGCAAATTCCTCTGCAAGCACAAGCTGCAAAACTGACAGAAGCTCTTCTTTCCAGAGTCCTGCAGCATGCAAACCTAAACAATGGTCAAAAAGCTGCCTGCCTGCACAGGCAGCTGAGCAGATCATCACAGTACCCCCCCCCCCCCCCCTCCAGGGTCGAATTCCAGACGACCCTCAAAACTGCTATTAGCAAAAGACTCCAACCGAAGACTCATGAAGGTCGGGACAGCCCGACAAGGTCCAATTCCAGAGTCAGTCCACCCGAAACCGACCTCATCGGAAACAGAAGCCACCGAAACATGCCCATCAGCACTTTAAGTCTCAGCATAACACCCATCAGGACTGTGAACGCCAGAGAAGAAGCCATCGACACCCTCCAGACAATACCCACCACCTTCCAAGGAGCGTCCGAAAATACCAAACCTGCCACAATACCTGTTCGAAGTGTCCCTTACAACACAAAAGCCACCGTTGATCTTATCCAGGGTACCAAGCAAAATTTCTCCCGGAATCTCCCAGAACCTTTTGAAGCTCCACAGAGATCCCAAGAGGGCAGAACAATCACCAGGCTCACATAGAGAACTATCAAGAACCCCTATGGAACCAATGACAATTCCAGACTCAGAATTACGAGGACACCCATCAAGATCAAGACTTTCAGGGACCACTTCTGGGCATGCAAGCAGGCAGGCTAAATCAGAACATGTCTCCACCGAGGAAGCATCTGAGTACGCTGGTAACCGAGGCACACTTGGGCTTTCTGGGTCACAGAGCACACTGGGGTACACCAGCACAGGAGAGACTTCAGGACATGTCGGGGAACTGCCAACCTCAGAGTCCGGCACGACAAGACCAAAACCAGGACCGGGCAGAAAATCATCACGAGTAGGGACCACAGGCACTGGTCTTTCAAAAGAAGACTCGGACTCAAATTCAGGCTTAGAGATCTCAATGACTGAAATGGTATCTGACAGAAATTCATCATTGACTACCCATGACTGAAGCTCCACCAGAGCTGAAAAGGTAGCCAGCAAGGCAGCAATGCCCACGAAAGAGGGCAACACCTCAGAAGGACTTGGGGGGCAGGAGACATCTCCTACAAGTTCTGCACCCTTTGGGAGGAACTCGGAGACCTCCAGAACATCAAGCAAGACCTAAGGAACATCATTTTCCAGGTTTTCTAAGAAGGATTCTGAACTATCCATGTTACAGGGCAAAACTGGAACTTTATTTTGTGGACAGGGCAGATGTCCCAGGGAAGGTTCCACCACAAACTGAGACTGGATCTCATCATCATGAGGGGAATGTACAGGTATATTTACTGGAACACACACTGACTCCCTAACTTCATTCTCACTGTACCCAGAATTCTGTGTGGCAGTCAAACTAGCTTGTAACTCCAAAACTGCAGAAAAACAGGTGAGTATAGTGGCAATACCTAGACGAGCCTCTAGGGACACCGCAGGGGACTCCAAGCAAGGCCACATTGACTCAACCAGAGTACAGGGTGCAGAATCAGCACTTCCCTCAGAGCAAGAAAGGGGCTCACAAACGTCAGTGTGAAAGGAAAACATGTTTTCATTCATGGTACAGGGCAGGTTCAGAGAAAGCGTCTCTGAATAAGGCAAAGAAGGTTCAGCATCAGATTCGCAAAACCGAAGCGCTGTCTCACTCTTAGATTCGGCTAACAATGTCGAATCCGAGGAATCAGAACGCAAAACCTGCGAATCAAAATTCACTTTAGGTTGTGAAACTGATGCTTCCATAGCGCAAACCTCCGCGATCTGCGGAGCAGACTGCAAGGCATCTAGGACCGAAACACTGGAGCAACTGTCATCAGGCAACGGGCCCTTACAGGTGTGAACAGGGTGAGACAGAGACTCATTTGCAGAAGAAATAGTGACATCAACAGGATAAACTTTATTAGGCATATTAATTTTACTTTTGACGCTGCATAGTTGAGAAATTTTCCCCATAGCAGGGTCACAGACGGAAGATCTCAAAGATTATTATTATTATTTATTAGATTTATATAGCGCCAACATATTACGCAGCGCTGTAATCTGTTTCTAAATGAAAAAGGATCCCACACATCCTTGAGGAAACCGGCAGACTCATGCCAATCACAATCTGGAGGAACATCCGAGAAACAGGCATCAGATCGCCCAGATTCAAACTGCACACTGTAAGGAGAGAATCCTTCAGGATTCGCACAGGAATCAACCACAGCAGCATACTCATCCATTTCAGATTGCACAAAGTCAAGACTCACATGCTTTACCCCAGAAAGGCAGGAACCATCATCCGACAACGATGTCTCTTTATTGGAATCAATTGGTTGGTGTGTGTGCAACTCATACAAAATCGTCTGCCACACATAAATCACCAGATCCACATCACCCTCGTCACATTCATCGGAATCAATCAAAAGGTACATAGAATCGAGACAATCATTCAAGACATCCTTGCTTTTTGCGATGTAAAAATCGCAAAAGGCTTTCCAATCAAAATCGAATTCCTCCAGCAAGGCCCCAACATCCCAGGAAGCAAATGGGGGTTCAAACAGGCCAGAATCCAGATAATCTCCATAGGGGTGGAGTTCAGGAACAAGAACAGATTTTTTAACTGCTTTAATATAGTGTGCGATCCTACCTATAGTAGGATCCACATAAGCCTTGGATTGGGGCAAAAAACCTGGAAACTGATCAGCAGATGCATACTCAACAAAATCGTACAAATCGGAAATTCCGTCTACACTGGGGTTTTGGGTTCGGCTGGTCATACTGTAATGATTGTGGAACTTTCTCCGTGTGCAGCGCACAACGCGTGCGCTGATACTGCGGAAATCCTCCACAAGCGTATAATTGCAGGCACCCAGCAAAAGGTGCTACGCACCTGTAGAGGGAAATTCCTGTCTGCAGATGGCGCTGGGGAGTGCAGAGGAACCAATCCTCTGTACCTCCACAAATGCCAGACAAGAATTGTACGAAGCGCAGAACGCAATCGCAAGAGAAGCGATTGCGAATGAGAACGAGCATAGGGACAGGTTGTATGTGTGTGCGCCAATCTAGTCGCCACCCCGCGACCGCGCACACACAACAGCAGATACGAAACAGAAACGCGATCGCGAGAGGTGCAATCGCCAGACATGACACAAGGCAGATCAGAACAGAATACAAGGATAGCAAAGGCACAGCAAATCATACAATGAGGAGATGCGGAAAATAACAAATGCTAGCTAACCGCGAACACCGCACTCATTCGCAACAGTGCACGCGGTTATGCGCAGTCTCCACGTGATAAGCACAATAGAGACAAGCACGCCTAACTAACCATCGACAGACAAACATGAAACAGAGGACGCAAGCGCTTGCTTAACGGTTACCTCACCGAGCCTCCAGCAAGCGATCGTAGCAGACAAGACAGACACACGAAAACAGGGACAAGCGAGAGATAGGATCCACAGCACTAGCGAAAGTGGCTAGCGCGATCCAGGAAGACAGAACAGAAGGATCCACAGCACTAGCGCGAAGCGAGTGCGATCCAGGCAGACAGAACAGAATGATCCACAGCACTAGCGCGAAGCGAGTGCGATCCAGGCAGACAGAAGAGAGTAGCAGACCAGAAGGATCCACAGCACTAGCGAAAGGCGAGTGCGATCCAGGAAGGCAGAACAGAAGGATCCACAGCACTAGCGCAAGGCGAGTGCGATCCAGGAAGGCAGAACAGAAGAATCCACAGCACTAGCGCAAGGCGAGTGCAATCCAGGTACAGAGTAGCAGGACAGAAGGATCCACAGTACTAGCGAAAAGAGGCTAGCACTATCCAGGGAAACAGAACAGAAGGATCCACAGTACTAGCGAAAAGAGGCTAGCACGATCCAGGGAAACAGATCAGAAGGGGCTACCAGCAACAACCGCTGTTCCGGTTAGCACCCAGACACACAGAACGACTTCCTATCGACCACCGCTGGGACATGACAGTCGCAACAGACGAACAAACAGATAAGCAATCCTGATGGCACTAAAGAAACTGCCTAGTGCAGTCCTCAGAATTACTCCAAGATAACTTCAACAAGAAGTAGCATGGCTGACACTCTCTAGGAGTGTTTACTACAAACCCTGAAGGAATGACCAGCGAAGCATTGTGGGAAACACATAGTACTTATAGTACACGCCTCCAATGAATGTGGCCAGGCAATTTGCATGACAACGTATGCAAATTCCTCTGCAAGCACAAGCTGCAAAACTGACAGAAGCTCTTCTTTCCAGAGTCCTGCAGCATGCAAACCTAAACAATGGTCAAAAAGCTGCCTGCCTGCACAGGCAGCTGAGCAGATCATCACAGCAGGGACTTCTTCCTATTTTGGCCGATAAAAAGAGCATCTTATATGGTGGAAAATACGGTATTTATTACTACTGGGTATTAAGCACAGGAGAAATAAGGTCACAGGGTATACTCCTATCCAATCCAGTTATTTGTGAATAATAAATCAACACTCCGGATTAGCATAATAAAAGTGTCCTGATTAGCATGACAGACATGAGCCAGCGGAAACCATCAATGTGCTAATTAGGACTTTAATTGTTTTACATTCCTCCTTTGTTGATTGTCCCAACACTGGCAGCCTTGTTGCTGCAGTTTTATTCAGGAGAGGTAATGGAAAAAGTTCTGTGTTGTCATTAGTAGTTTCACAGAATCTCTATTTATCCATTTTGAATATTGTACAGCGAAATTAAATAAACGGGATCCAATGACTTTTATTGCAGGACAATGTATTTCCTTGTAATTCTCCAGTGTAAATAAGCAGCATTCTGAGTTTTGTCAGCATTCAGGAACCAAGTCTGAGGAAGGCTTCATAGCCGAAAGCTTCCTGCTTTTCTTCTAAATTAGCCAATAAATGGGATCATCCTGATTTAAAACTTCTTGTAAAAGGGTAAGAAAAAAAGGGGGAGGGGAACCCCTAACAAAAGTTATTTCAAACTTTGCAACGGATGAGTCAGATATCTGCATGACGCAGTATTAAGGCCAGTTTTCACCACGTACGGATACCAGCATTTCCCCGCACTTGCGCCGGACAGTGTGATTCTGGACGGCATGCAGCAGTTTTTCGTAGCATCCAAGACCCTATAGCGGTGTACAGCAGGATACTCACCTCATTGCAAGTGCCAGCGTGCATCCCACAAGACACGCACCTGCTCCGAGGAACCCGCCCTATTCCATTGCTGTGACAGCATGGGGGAGGGTAACTGTGGGTGTCTCATCTAGGACACAAAATTAACCCCCCAAAAAAGCCTCTTCCCCTAATCCTAACTGAAGTGACCCTAGCTCAGTGATGGCTGACCTTTGCACTCCAGCTGTGGTGGAACTACAAGTCCCATAAGTCATTGCAATACTCTGACAGCTCTAAGCATAACTTGGGGAGGCAGAGGCATGATGGGATTTGTAGTTTTGTCACAGCTGGAGTGCCAAGGTTAGCCATCACTGTCCTAGCTAAACCCCTAGGAGTCCACAAAACCATAGCCTTAAAGGTTACCTGAAGTGA